>NW_013671912.1:22910-47120 GCF_000517525.1 Limulus polyphemus | reverse complement strand
CTGTGTACAGCTATAAAAGTAAGCAGTGAATGTTGGAGGAGCCTCAAAATTTATCCTGTTGTGGATATGCAGTAGTCACATGATATAGTCATGTAATATATATAACATATTAGCCACTAGAAAACTTAGGAGCTTCCCTAGGATGCATTGTATGCATAATCAAGACAACTACTTGTATATCACTATGTAGAAGTAAAGATATGGAAAGAATGTTAGTGTATACCATTGCTTCTATGGCACATTGCACACATACAGACAAATAATGTCACAGGCTCAATCTTGAGATCCACCAAAAATCTTTTGTTCTCCTTATTAGGAGCTCAAATTTGAAATTAATTATTGTTGTTTAATGTTTCATATGTGTTAATGCGATTTTCAAACAAATTGGTTTATTCAGACCTTAGGACCTAAAAAATACCCTTTGACCCTCCTGACACTTAAAATATGATATATATTCTCTGGGGTTCAAGAACCTATGTATAAATTTCCAACTGTAACATAATGTTTAGGGACAACAAGGGACCTATTGGTCCATCTAGGCTGTCCCATCCTCTAAACTATAGTAAAACTATTAAATAAAAAAAACAACAAAAAACTCAAAGCCAGCCCTTATAATTCATATAGTTATCAAGCTTTCTCTTAAACTCACTTAAATTTACTGCCTCCATAACATCCGATTTCAAATCATTCCAAAGGCCAACCACCCTGCTAAAATTTATATTTATGCCCCCTAGTCTTACTATTAAGTATGAACAAATATGGTGCATCAAAACTATCAATTTCCTTAACAATCTTAAACACCTTAATCACATCCCCTCTAACTCTTCCATTTTCAAGGGAAAACAATTTCAGAGATCTTAACTTCTCCTCTTATGACAACCGTTCCATCCTAGGCACCATTCTAGTAGCCCTCCTCTGAACCTTTTCCAACAATTCAATGTCCTTCCTAAGGTAAGGAGCCCAAGACTGAATATAATATTCCAAATGTGGCCTAACCAGTGACCTATACAATGAAATTTTAACCACTTTAGAATTGCATTATGTATTTCTGTAGAGACAACCTAAAATCCTATTTGCCCTACCACTAGCAACAGTATACTGCTTGGATGGCTTTAGAGACTGATCAACCACTACACCAAGATTCTTTTCTTTCATAACACTGTTAAGGTTATTCCCATCCAAATTATGATATCCCACATGCATTATCTTACATTTATTATAATTAAGATCCATCTACCATCTATTTGCCTAACTCACTAAATGATCTAAATCCTTTTGTAAATCAGCAGCATCTTCTTCACTGCTAGAAACGCCCAAGACCTTAATATCTTCAGCACATTTAAATAATTTATTGACCATTCCTGTATTTATGTCATTGATGTAAATAGAAAAGGGCAAAGGTCTTAAGACTGAGTCTTGAGGTACTCCACTTTTGGCATTAGTCCAGTTTGACTGAACTCCGTTTATAACAACCCTCTGCTTTTTTCCAAGCACCCACTCTTCTATCCAATTAGTTAATTTGTAATCCAAGACTTTCCCTTAGTGAAACCATGTTGTTTATCCAATAAAATTCTAAACTTTGATAAATGACTTTGTAAAGCATCTTTTATCAGACTTTCCAAAACTTTTCCCACCACTGATGTAAGACTAATAGGTGTATAATTAGTGGGACAATTTTTATATCACCTCCCTTGAAAAAAGGAGTAACATTAGTCAACTTCCAATCCTCTGGAATCTGGCCACTATTCAAAGACATACAAAAAAAATAGTAGCAAGTGGCTCACACATCCAATCATTAAACCTCCTTCAAAACCCTTGTGGGAATATCTAGCACAGGACCATTATCATTCTTTAAACTTCCTAATTTTTTTTAACAAGCTCAGGATTAATGTGATCATCTTGTTTCAATCTATCAAATGTTCGAGATGAAGAATATTTTTGAAACTGAAGAAGCAAAATTTAATAACCCAGCCATCTCGTGATCATCAGATATGAGCCTTCTTTTATCATCCTTCAAAGATCCTACCCCCATCCTAACATTTTGTTTACCCTTAATGAATTTAAAGAAAGCCTTACTGTTAATTTTTACACTTTCAGCCAACATTTTTTAATAATCCTGTTTGACATCCTAATATCCTAATTGATCTTCTGTAATTTCTTAAGTTTAATTTTATCCCTTATATCTTTTGTGAGCCAACCTGTTTTTTTATTTGCAGCCACCCTTTTCTTTCTATAAGGAATATGTTTATATTAAATATTTAAAAATTTGATCAGTGTCTCCAAATAACTCAGCTGCCCAATTCACAACAAATAATTCTTGCTGCATCTCTTCAAAATTTGGGTTTTTGAAACTTGTGACCAAAATATCCTTATTTCTGATCTCCATTTGCAGTAGAACATAACCTGATAGTGCAATGATTACTTGCACCAAGGTGATCTCTAATTTCTACCCTCTCAACCATTTCTATGTTAGAAGTTAACAATAAATCTAAAATATCATTATTTCTGATCTCCATTTGCAGTAGAACATAACCTAATAGTGTAATGATTACTTGCACCAAGGTGATCTCTAATTTCTACCCTCTCAACCATTTCTATGTTAGAAGTTAACAATAAATCTAAAATGGTATTATTTCTAATAGGTTCCTTAACCAGTTGGAGAAGAAATCCACCTTGAACAGTTACCATAAACCTTTCTCTGTCATGATTTGACTCTGACATTTCCTAATCTATATGCCTGAAATTAAAATCATCCATAATTATGACTACACTAACAGCTGAAATCTTAATCTCATTGTAAAGTTTCTCACTAATGTCATCAGTATCACCTGGTGGTTCATAAGAAATTCCCACTAAAAGCCTTTTCCCTTTATATCCACTAATAGAAATCCAAATAGTCTCCTTGTTTGTCTTTACGTATTATTTGTTTTGCATTTAGTTTATCCTGGCCCTCACCACTGTCTAGTCATATTTTAAAACTTCCCTTACAGCTGAGTTAATAGCCCTTGCAAACAACGAACCCCTGCCACATTTAAATGTAAACCATCCATTCCAAAAAAGCTCCCTTCTCCCATTAAACTGATCTCACAAGTCCAAACAGCCAGTTTATTTATCCTTGCGTATTAACCTAAGCTGAGCCTAGTGACCTACTTATAATTTCATCCCCAGTTAATTCTCTGGCAGTATCCCTGACACAATTAAGTTCTGACCCTTTTCTTTAAATGCCTTTATCAACCCTTGTACTTATTAATTAGCTCTTTTGACCTGCTTTTCCCTATATCATTAGCCCCTACTTGTACAACAAAAACTGCATCATTGTTAGCCCCTGCTCTGGCAGTTGTATTCTCCACCCTGGCCCCTGGGTATCATAATCCTATTATTTTCTTCCTGTTTACCCCCATAGGCTGTCTTATTCACATGCCTTGTCAAAGAATCACCTCTAACTATAACCGGCATAAGTTTATCAGTCACATTCTTCTCTGTCCTTTTTGGTTTCCTTCCTTCCAATAGTTCCTCATCTGCACAAACCAAAGGCAGAAATCTGTTGCTCAATAGATCGTATTAATTTAAATTAAATTCACTACTTTTAGCTCTAATAGTACTGTTTCTAACTTCCTGAAAGTCATTATTATCTGATGTATCCCTTGCTTGTAAAAGCTGAAGTTTCTCTTGAAACCCTGTTGCTATTTCTCAAAATTGACACTTCTCTTTATCTATTTGTCAAAAAAAAGTTCATAAATCAATTTAATATAGATACTGACTGTGTGTACAATCAAGGATTTTTATCTAGACTTGACACTTTTATGCTTGTTTTTGGTAATTTTCATTTGTTAATCCATATTAAATATATTATGTACATCTTCTGAGTACTGTATTATTAATCATTTGCTATGGCTGGGTCTAATTGCACATTAATGACATTTTAGAGTGTTACATTCAAAATGTAACTAAATCAATTTATTATCATTGTATGCAAATATACTTAGCAAGGAAACATTTTATAATTCAGTTTTTTTTTATTATCTAAATTTTTAACTTCTTAACCAAGAAAAGAAACATTATACTGTTCTGTGTCACATGACATGTCTGAGCTTCGACTTCTCCCCTTCACAATCTTTTTAATGTCAAATATAGGCTGCCTCAGTTTGATTAATCAGAGTGGGAGCCGTTAACTCTTTCCTATAGAGCTAAAGTAAACACCACGTGATTGTGATGTGTGTGGTTATACAGGGTCAAGCTAGTGTAATTCTAGATGTTTTATTTTACTGAAGTTTTGATAGACTAAGGTAAGAAGTTTAGAATTTTTTACATGTTAGTTACTTTAGAGTGAGAAGGAAGGATGTGTTTGCCAAATGTATTGATATACCAGTAAATCAAGATGGTTGGGGTGAAATTTTATATTATTGTTTGTAATTATGCATAGTCTGTGTTACTTATTGGTTAGATTTGCAAGTGCCAATAACTGCTATGTTGGGTACAACTAAAAGTACAGAAATAAACTCATAAAATTAAAAGTGAAAATGCTAGAGGTTTAAATTTTAACATTGAACTTTATGGTCAAAACTGTAGACAGTACAGAGTAAAAAAATGGTATTATTCATTGTATTTCATATTTTTCAACTCTTCATTTCATTGATGATTTTACTACATTTAGTGTTAGGATAGAGAAAATAAGAGATAAAATGTAGTTTTACCAAAAAAAACTTAATATTCATTTAGGAGGTTCTAGCAAATAAAATATGAAAACTGTAAAATGGAAAGAATTATTTTTATTCCTAGCATGAAAATTACCTTTCAATCATACTGGTTTAGTAAGGGCTTCAGAAATTTGCAGACAAATCCTTAGTACAAATATGTTATTAGAATATGTGGTTTTTGTGTACAAAAGATTAAAAAGCTTGCAAAATTACATGAAGAATCACGTAGCAAGTGTAAAATTATATCATGCACAGACAGCTTCACAGAAACCACCACTCTTAAAATTTAGCTTGAGACCAATTCTGTACATTAATAATGTTTCTTACACTTCAAAATATTCTACTAACATAAAAAAACTGAGTGTATAGTCTTAATTTACTTATGAAGTTTAATAGGTTCAGTTATACCTATCAGTGTACTGTGTGCTTTTAAGTTTCAGTCATTGGTGCCTGAAGTTGTATTATGCTGGAGTTACTGTTGATATTAAACCAACTTAAAGATAGAAATGTTAAGTAGTCTGTCTTGACTGGAGTTTAACCCAGGGCTCTACCTTTACTAGTGCCCCTAGAATAATACTGTAGAGGTAGCAGGATTAAGTCCCAAGGGAAAACTTATCCTTATTGTCATTGTGGTCCCCACTTAAAACCTACAAAATGTTTATCCTGCACATAAGGCTGTCAAGAAACACTTCTCTCCTATATACCAGTTGTAGAACATACCATGTCTGTTTTGAACGTGACAACAGATAAACACAAAACCAAGCCATTTACTGAGCCAAGCATGTATCCATGTGGTTCAATACACCACTTACTCAAAGTGGCTTTCAGGTATGAGACTGCCACATCATCTGGAAGTTACTTAAGAGACTGGAATGTATAACAGTGTGCTTTTGTTGGGTCTTGACTGATGCAATAAATGTACTAGGGCTCAAGTTCCAAGTAGACAACTGCCATCCTGACTGTCACAAAAACATTTGTCTAACTAACTTTGTTATAATGTATTAGTTAATATATCTTCTATAAGTTGTGTGTGTAGTAGCACCTATATTGTTTTTTTTCCTGTCATTGACTAGTAAACCTATGTCTACAGCTTGTACAAATACATATAGGTAAATGCATAGGAAATTTGACCAAAATTTTTCATAGTCAGTAATAATATTGACATCAACATTCTAAACAACATGAATTTGAACAGTTATGAAAAATATTGTATATTATATACGGGTAAACTCATTTATTTTGCAAAAATAAAGAATACTTACCTGCCCTGTTCATTTTAAAATTAAAACTATATTGCCTAGGGGCCCACCTGATTCAACACATGAATGGTCTACTTGTGAGATACATATGATTAATAGTTTCTGTACCCATGGGCCTCACTGATGATACTCAGTCCCAGTTCATACAGACCCACATGTAAGATACACAAAATTTAACACTTTTGGAACCCAGAGGTATACATGATACATGGTTGCAACTCACGAAAGACACATCTCTGAACAGGGGCTGCACAGTAAACTTTGAGGCCCTTGTGAGTCTACAAATAGAGGTAAACAATACCCCACATCCCATTTTGTTTTACAATTTAGTGTACAGTATTCTTTTACTTTTAAACCTGTATTAGAATTGGGCAAGGAGGGTAAGTATTTTAGTCACAGGGCTTGTATATGCCACTGGCTCGTACAACAGATAGTGTTATCTTTCAACATATTTACATACCAAACATTAAAATTCATCCATTGAATGATTTATCAAAGTCTATAATTAAAACATTTTCTATTAAATAATGATTTTTTTTTTAAAGTAGTAGATTTATATAATACAGTTTATTTACACTTGACAAGTTCCTCCAATAGTCTTGTTTAAAAGGCTCCCAATTATAAACCTTCACTCCCCCTCCCCACATATAGAAAAGTGTGTTCTGATAATAAGTACCTTTACAGTGTATATATGTAAAATAGTTATTAATTGGATTTGACCGGCTCCAAATCCAAGACCATCGAGACCTTTTTTTAAAGTTCAATAAAATTTGATTTTTCAACATTGTTATTGTTAGTTTTAACCTGAGTTCCACATGTAGGAATATGTATATGTCAGGCATTTCTTGTATGAATGTTGTAGATTGTTAGGTCTTTAACATTTAGGTTATCATTATCTTGATGTTTGTCAAACCACCTGCAATCAATGGGAAGTTTTGCTGACTCTTAAGTGAAAGTTAATTTCATGTATTCTTGTGGTGTCTGCAGATATAATAATAATATATTTTAATACTTATTCACCCAAAGTTTCCCATTGTATTCCATCCAATATCTCATGGGTAATAAATTAATATCATTATTCTACATGTAAGTTTGTAGACCTCATGATAGGACCTCCTATATATGTATATATTCTTGAACACAGTCTACAATGGTACTAAATAATAAATTTTAAGCGTCATTTGATTTGAAGTATAGGTATACATCCAACTGTTAAATGTAAGACTGCCTTGTATATTTGATGGAGTAGTGTGAATGATGGCAGTATAGAATTTATTGATACATATATTAAAAACAGATGATTTCATATGGCACACATTTCACTAAAGATATCTTGTGCTAATAGGCTAGGCAAATAAGCTCAGGTAAACCTTGAAAATATCTATGGTCCAGTCATTCTAAGATAAAAAAATGATTGTGTATTTACATATACATATATTTATACAGATAATAAATAAATGCAGATACAGCATTATAGAATATGAAAATACAAAAGTGTAAATACTCCCTGTAGCGGGAAAACATGCTTGATCTGGAGAATAATTGGTTTTTTATAGCTGGATAAAGATGGAAACATTGATAATTCATATTTGTTATCAGTAAGAACATTTATTTGTAAATTTAGCAAAGCTTGTGCAAACTGACCTTTTCTATAAATCATTTAATGAAATTTGATATCATAAATGAAAGCCAATATAGATTCACGAAAAGGAAATTTTCTGTTTTTTAATCTGCAATCTGTTTTTGAAGATGTTATGTGCTACCTGGACGAGGAAAAGGGTGTAGACTTTTTTACACTTAGATTTTCAAAAAGCTTTTGATAAGGTACCATACAAAAGATTGGCTGAGTAAATCACATCATAAGGGGTTCGGGAAGTACTAATTAGTTGGATAGTAGGATCATTGGATGGGAAAAAGCAAATGATTGTTACTTGTATTTATGAAGTGTGAAGCTCAGTCAGACTGGATCCTTGTTACTAGTGGTGTGCCCCAGGGGTCATTTCTTGGACTTTAGCTATTTCTCATATTGATAAGAGTATTGTTAGTAAATTAGAAAAGTTTTCTGAGGAAATTAAAGTCTTGGGTATTTCTAGCTGTACTGAGGATGTTGAGTTATTTGGATCAATTGGCAAGTTGGATGAGTATGTTGAAAATTACCTTTAATTATGGTAAGTGCAAGGTAATGCACTTGGGTTGTCGTAAGTTGGTTCACACATTTAATAAAAATAAGAAACAACTCTATAGCATGACTGAAGAAAAGGATCTTGCCATAGTGGTGGATAAGGCACTCAAGCCATTGAAACAGTGCTCCATTTCCAGTAGTAAAACAAGTAGAATTTTAAGACACTAATTATACCTCGGTTGGAATACTGTTTACAATTTTGGGTTCCTAATCTGTCAAATGATATTGACTTAATAGTTCAGAGGAGAGGTCCCTTAGGATGATTTCAGGGATGGCATATTAACTTAGAGAGATAAGTTAAGGTCTCTCAACTTATTTTCTCTTGAGCAAAGAAGAGTTAGAAGTAATCTTATTCAAGTTTACAAGATTATCTTTTGGATTGATAGGATAAATAGCTGATTTTTTGTGTGCTATATTCTGAAGATAATAGGATCAGAGAACATATGCTTAAGATTTGGAAAAGATAGGTTAGGCTCTAGTTAAGACAATTTTATCTTTCTAACAGGGTGATTGACTTGTGAAATGAGTTGCCACTGGGAGCATTGGAGTCCAGCCTTTACAGCAGTTTAAAAGGGGAATTGATGATATCCTGAAAAGTAAAGGGTGGGTTTATATTTTTTTTGTTTTCAATTCTGGGTGTGCAAGAACAGCTGTGAAGGATCAAATGGTCCCTTGTTTTCCGTAAGTTATGTCATGTAGTCAATAGTTCTGCCAGGTCTTCCTTGGTCCCAGTGAAAGTCATTTGCCTGAAGTAATGATTGTACATTTCCATTTCCTTTACATTATTTGAATGACATCTTTTTTATCTGAACATACATATTTGTATATTATACTTAAGACAGGTTATAAGCATCGATATTTAAGCTTCAGTACTGTGTGTGTAATATTACATTTCTCTTATCAAAGAATAAATATATGATGATGATGATGTTATAAAACAAACCAGTTAAATTAATGGAAAACTCCTCCTTAAGGTATTTTTTAACATTTTAAAGTTTGAAATGACACTAACTCCTTGGAGATCAGTGGCACGTGTTTCAAATAGCTAAAAAAATCAATGCTGTGTTTAATGTCACCTGTTGAAGACTTGGTCACATTTGACCTTGATCTATGTAAAATGGTCAAATCTATAGTCAATATATTAGTGAAAAATTAAGTAAAAACATTGATATGTGTTCATTTAAGTCTGTTCTCAGCTTCTTGAAATGCAAAGCTTTCAGGGGATCTGAGATCCAAACTAAAACTGTAGATTATACCCTGAGTGGTACAAAACATTATTCTTATTTGAAACCTGTATTTGGCCACTAACGAAAAATGCAACTTAAATCATTATCAGTCTTTCTGTAATATAATATCACACGAATATTATTATTAAAAATCATATTCTGCTAGTTCAAGCATTCTAACCCATAAGATATTGAAATTTTTCACATTTGACCCTATTGTGGTTCTCATTATGAGCTGGAAGTTTTGTATAAAGATTTATGGAACAAAAGTTATATTTAGTTCCTGCAATACTTCTAATATGTTTTTAATAGGAGTAACAACATTTTCTTCATCTTTATGCACAAATGAAACGTATGAAGTCATTGTGATTTATTTTTGAAGAAGCAAAACTTTATAACTGCTCCTGTATCGTAAATGAGAAGACATTAGTATCCATTTGTTGTTTCCACTTGGATGCGCAGTTATGCAAGGAAAGATGGACATGTATGTATTATGCATATGCTCTATGTACATTTGTGTCTAGAAAGCTATTCAAACACTCATCCAGATGACCTTTGTAATTTGAAGGTGAACTGGTTTATGAGTTTCAAACCAGTTGAGCATTGAATATGTATTTGAGATCGCATATGCACATACGTACGTATGAGCTGTGACAGCAACTGGCCTTGTGTTGCTGAGTTTTATTTTCTGTTGTCTAAAATACATAAAGTGTGCAACACATTACACCCAATTATATCAAATGGCTAAAAGTTTGATAAATAAATATTTTATTGAAACACCATACAAAATAAAGTTAAAAACTCCACATGTTTTGATCCCTTAGTGTCTTGTTAAGTAGTTAGACTTACAATGTTAAACTTTATTTTGTCTGGAGTTTCAACAAAATGATTAGATCCGTGTGTTGCAGTGTTCATTTCAAACACTGTGTAAGATGATAATGCAGAGAAATGTGATTTATTAAAGTTCATTTATTACAGAGTGTATTTCTATGAATTTGTGAAATTTCTTATTGTTGTTTCTGCTGTTAGATATAATACTAAAATACAGGTTGGGTGGAATTAGATTGCTTTAAAATCTTTTGTGGTTTATGTTAGATTCCCAGAAATAATTTAATTTTTAGCTGATATTGTTGTACATCTTCGTTACATCACTGCTACTTGTATGTGTTTATTCACAGTAGACAGTAATAATGAGCATTATATAATTCAGTAATGCAGTGGATACAGTGCCTTTGTGGAACAGCTCTCATGAAAAGTAAAAAATAGGTTACATTTGATCAGACATTTACTTGCAAGGTCTGTTTTAAGACTGAGAAATCGTAAGATCTATTTATGCTACATTATTCTGTAAAATAAAGTTAGTTAAGAATTGCATAAAAGAAGTTGATTTTAGAAATCATCATTATATATGTATTGCAGCACATATATTGCTGTTATTGGCTTTAATTCATTAAGCGAAGTGAATACATTGTGTGACACTGATCACTGGATAGCCTATAACAGGGTACATACTAGGGTCCCACACCGAAGGGTCCTGGACTCTTAACTATTTTTTTAAAGATAAATTGAATTTAATAAACTTAAACAAAAAAGGAAAAAAGCACTTCAGTTTCAATGAAAAACTTTATTTACAATTTACAC
Source organism: Limulus polyphemus (assembly GCF_000517525.1). NCBI lineage: Eukaryota > Metazoa > Arthropoda > Merostomata > Xiphosura > Limulidae > Limulus > Limulus polyphemus. Next base: position 36,115 of record NW_013671912.1, on the reverse strand, counting down.
TACATGTTTACGTTCTCCAACTGTAAAAGAGCATGTTAATGTTCTATGAAAAACTTTATTTACAATCTACACTACATGTTTACTTTCTCCAAGTGGAAAAGAGCATATTAATGTTCTATGAAAAACTTTATTTACAATCTACACTACATGTTTACTTTCTCCAACTGTAAAAGAGCATGTTAATGTTCTATGAAAAACTTTATTTGCAATTAACACTGCATGATGTTGTTTCCCTTTATGAGTGCAAAGCAATTTTCGATTAAAAATACTTTTCTTCATCTGAAAATTTTCAAATATCATTTGCATTACCCCTAAAATCTCCTAAATAAATATTAAATGTTTTTTCAGAAAAACTTTATATATTATTTGTTATTTTCTTTACCCTAACTCTGTATGAGGTCAGTTAATTTGTTCGACCTCGTAACCACCATAATGGATTAGAAAATAATTATAAATTTCCCCTGTTTTCTTTCTGGAATAACTGCAAATTGTAACAGAAAACCATAATTACTTATCTTAAGTAGCTTAAAGCTTGTAACAGTATACATCCATTTATACTTAAATTTTATTGTTTTATTGCCTTTGAATTATGTCTAATGATTATTCACGCCATATAAATTACAAATTGTGGCGAACGTGCATCTTGCATTACAATTTCGAATTACCTAACATACGGACTACTCATGAGTATACCTTGTGAAAAATTATTATTAATATTGTTATTTGTTTTACTTTATATAACCTAAAAATTTTTCAATTTTTACATTTTAGTTACTTTTATAATAATAAATAAAAAATACACATGAAAAACAAGAAATAAAGTTGTTACCTTGGTCTGTTTATTTTTTGCTCTTGACTGTTGATGAAACTTAGCCCTACTTTTTTATACTAATTGTACTACTGCATTAAATAATGCACCAAAGAACACAGAATAATAACATGCAAAAAGTAAAGTGTTCCATAACTATCACATTTTTTCTGGCATTCTAACTGTGCAATAAAAGCTTAAAAATTCAGCTAAGCTTATCAGTGTGTTTCCTCTATGTATAAAGTTTGAACCGGAAGGAGAATAGACAGTTCTTTATACGAACAACAATGTAATATAATACATCATTTGATAGAAAAAACTTTGGCTTTATGTGGCTTTATTTTTGTGCAATTTATTGTCATTATTGAAACCTGTTGGAAGTTGATTGTGGACAGTTGTGTGCAAACTGTATGCTGTTTGGTTTGTTACGGTACAAAGTTTGAAGCAAAGTACTTGTACTTGCCTTGTATATGGGGCATTTTTCAGTGCATATTCGGTATCTGGGTGGTCAAATCTTGTGTGTACAGGTCCCGGGATTTCGGGTTAACTAGAACCCTGCTATAATTTATAAAAATAATAATTATTGAACAGTTTATTAAATAGTGTGATAAATTAATTATTTTTCCTTTTTTTAAAGGTAAAAGTGGAGAGGATATTTATGTCATTGCTAAATATGACTATCAAGCCCAGGCTAGCCAGGAATTAGACATCAGAAAAAGTGAGAGGCTTCTTTTACTAGATGATAGCAAACACTGGTGGAAGGTATCAAATTCTAAAAACCAATCTGGGTTTGTCCCATCAAACTTTGTGAAACGAGAAAAACCTTCAATATTTGATAGTATTCGTAGGAAAGTCAAAAAAAGAAGTGATTCAAAAATGTCTCCATCTGCCTCACCAATTACTACCAAAGAAATTGATATCAATTCCTCCTCACCTAATAATACATCTCCTAAGAACAAAGCTGTAATAACAACAACAGCATTAGCAAAATACAATTATATAGCTCAACAGGCTGATGAGATTTCCTTGGTGAAGGGCACACGGGTAATTGTAATGGAGAAATCTAGTGATGGATGGTGGAAAGGTGAGTACGAAGGCTGTGTTGGCTGGTTTCCTTCCAACTATGTTCTTGAGGAACTTGATGAACTGAATGATGTTAGTCATAATTATACTCCTGCAAGTTCAGCCACCGGAACTTTAAAAGATACTGATTGTTTGGATGTGGTCCTAGCTTTGTACCCTTATTCTGCACAGAATGAAGAAGAAATGTCATTTCACAAAGGAGAACATTTAGAGATAATTGATCGACCAGCTAATGATCCAGGGTGGTGGAAGGCTCGTAATCAAGCTGGGGAAGTTGGATTGGTTCCTAAGAATTATGTAAAAGTAATTACAGTGGGACAAGGTAGTGGAACTTTAGAATCTGTGGGTTCTTCATCTTCTGTTAGTAGAGACATTGGTGGTTCTGCAGCTGGTGTAGATTTAAGTCGTATTCGGACTGAAATATCTAACATGAATGTAACATCTGTGGAAGGGTCACCTATAGTACAAGCCAAGAATAGAGGTCCTCTTCCAGTTCCTGTCTTGAGGCAGGATTTGCTAGCTAAGCCTTGGTATGTTGGGAATGTCACTAGGAGTCAGTGTGATCAGATGCTCTGTGAATATGGACAAGATGGAGATTTCTTAATTCGAGACAGTGAAACAAATGTAAGTCTTAATGCTCTGTTTAAACTTGTTCAGTCAATATAATTGACTACCCATGAGAATCAGTTAGTGTAATTGATTAATCAACTAATTGAAATTAGTGTTTCTAATTATCACTGTTTTAGATTATTTCAACTATTCCGGTAACTGAATGATTAACGCTATAATTTCTCCTTAATTTTGACTAATTCAAGTTTTTTTCTGCTTAATTGATTAGTCATTATTCATGAAAATAATCACATAATCAAACTATTTTCAGTTATTCCAGCTATCCAAGTCTCGTGGGAGAATAATTGATTAGTTGAATGTAGTTGCATAATGAACCCAGTAATTAACTCTATATGAGCTTTTTCATTTTGAACAATCTTGTAACCAACATTTAATCATACAAACTATAACTCTGAATTTACTAAGTATATTTTCTCAAAATTTTGCAAGATTTTATTAGAAGTCTTTTGTGCAGAAAAAAATATGTTCTGTTATAAAGTAGTTATACTAAAGATTTGTCTGAATTTATGGAGCCTTTATTGAGTCAGTCTGGGCAAAAGGTAATTTTCCTACCAGAAATAAAAATACTTCTTTCATCATAAAGTTTTTGTAGTTCATTTGTATAGCCTCTAGAACCTCATAAATGAAAATAGTTTTTTTTTCAGTAGAACTTTATACATTCTCTTATTTTCTTTACTCTAACACTAACTTTAGTAAAATCACCTGTATTGTGAGTTAAATAATACGAAATCAGAAACTTTTTTTTTCTAGAATGAATAATATTGTAACAATTACAGTTATTTATCTTAAACAGCCTGGGGCTCCTCATAATTTCACCTCTGCTTTCATTTAAAATTATTGTTTTATTGCTCTTTGAACCATGTCCAACTAATGTAACAAAGCAATAAATCACCCAGCAAGAGCTTAGGGTAAAGGTACTATGGAGGTACATCACCTGACAGCAGTCTGTGTGCAGTAGTTGAGGACAAATTTTTTTATTTTTTTTTATTTCACTTTTCTATACTAATAAGTTTCTAATTCTTACATTTGTTACTTTTGTTAAAAATGATACAGTAATGAATAAAAATTGTACATAAAAACCAAGAAATTTAGAAACCTTTTGCATGATTTAATAAGCCAATTTTTTTCTCATAATGTTAATTGTCCAAAATGATATAACTTTCAAATATGCTTTTTAGAACACACAATTTATCAGGCACTAGAATAGAATGTCCCACAACTATTAAAATTTATCTGGCTTTCTAACTAACCTATAAATAGGATAAAACAATTTTCATTAATGCATGAAGCAACATCTTTGGTCTAATGGACATGTCAATCTCTCTTGGCAAGTTATCAGCATTTAACACTAAAACAAAACTGAATGTGCATGTGGTTGGTACACTGGATCCATTTGCTCCTGTTTTTTTTTTCTCTTAAAAATATTTCTAAGGGAATGCCCAAGACTTTCCTACATTGGAGTTGCTTCTTTAGCACTCAAAAAAAACTTCCACTACCGTCAAAAAAACAAATTTTGAAATGAAATTCCTGCTTAACCTGACTTGTGATGTCAGAGGAATGGAATATGATCCTTCATCAGGTCATGTGCCCACTGATCAGAAATATTTCTATAAATGTAGAGACTGTATGAATGCTAGAAGAACTAAACATGACTTTTAGAAGAACTTACAACAGATCCTAAATCTGTCCCATTGAAGGTACTCAAGGTTCAACAATTCATTGACAGTTAAACTGATTCACTAATTCTATGCATTGAGTTAGGTTGTCAAATGCTGCCCCTAAAATTCACTGAAATATCAGCTCTATTGTTCATTTGGTTAAATAAGAATGTACTTTTGAAATCATTCCCCTTTAATATTTGAAGAACTTTAAAAAACAGAAAATTAATGATTAATTTTTCTCTCCTTCAAATAGATTGGAAACTTTTCAGTGTCATTGAAAGCACCCAACAGGAATAAGCATTTCAGAGTTCACGTAGAAGAAGGAATCTATTGTATTGGCCAACGAACTTTTACGTCTCTTGATGATCTTGTAGAACATTATAAGAGAGCTCCGATATACACCAGCCCTGTTGGGGACAAAATGTATCTGGTGAAACCTTTAAAGAAACCTTAAAGAATACTGGTAGCATACATTCTTTGTACAGGGATCTGTCATGTGATCTTAAAATCATGTTATATGAATTGATACCCTAACTAGCTGTCCGCGTAAGAGTTTTGTAGAATATATACTAAATGTATGTAAAACCATGGAGTGATTTGTTGATTGGAAGTTAACTTGTAGTCAGTTATGCTGTCCTTTCCAAAATCCCTCTTCTATTTAAGATCATGTTTACATGTCTAAATGCAAGATCTGTTTCCATTAGGAAGGAATTGTATTCTATTAAGCTGTCTGGAGATATGTATAAGTTTAATAGGTACAAAAGAAACCAAGTTTCTTTTAGGTTTATCCAGCCTTATATGGAACATATGAAATTACAGCTACTGTTTTTGCAAATGCTAGTGTCAGAACTCACTATGCAGCACTCATTGGATTTTCCTAGATAGGCTAAGATCTCTGGGTTTATACATACATAGTACATATAAGTATGAGAAATTTGAAGTAATCTTACATGTTCAAATTGATTTGAATATAAATTCTAGTTGTTGTTTTTTTTATTAGTTTAGAAAGATAATCTGTCATTTGATTTAAATGGACTAATTTTATAGAGCCAGATTTCACTAGCTTGTTATATAAAGATATCATTTGGTAGCTAATGTTTGATGGTTTGTTTTAGAAATATTTATAATGCTGGTTTAGTATGTTGGCTTTTCAGTGCTTCCAAAACATCTAAAATAATATGAATACACATGATTTTAATAACTGATTAAATGTTTTACGCTAATTGTGTTTGTGAATATTTTGTGAGTGATAATTGATTAAGTTGCAGCTAATTCATTCATATTGATGAAGAGATAAGTTAACAAACAGTGTGCACATGTATAGGCTTTTTTTGTTTTTAGTTCCTAATCTTTGTTTAATCTTTAACATTCAGGTAGCTTAAGTGTTGTGAATTGCTTAGTTTCAAACATTTTTAATTACTAGGTTTGTATTTAATTTTAATATTTTTAATTCAAAGTTCACATAATTTATGCTAAAAAGATTAATGTAAAGACCGTGTTGTTTCCAAAATAGGCTATGTTTGTGTGTGTGTGTAATTGTCTGAGAATGTGTATATAGATGTGAAGAACATTAAAGAAGTGCATGTGTGTACATTCTTGGAGTCATTTAGTAGCTAAGAAAGGTGGAAAATTTAGGATTCATGGCATTAACCTTTGATTGTTTGTGTTTGAAACTTGTATTGAGTTGTCCCTGTTCTGTTGCATCTACACATTAAATGTCTTCTGAAACTTGCTAATGTGAACCAACCTCAAACTTGATACACTTGTTTTCTTATCATCTTACAAACTTGTTTTGTACATTATTTGATCAGACATGTATTACAGACACAATGAATACATAACAATCCCTATAAAAATTTCTAACCTTAGACATGTTCGGATAAATTGAAATTTTTACATTAAAGAATATTTTTAGCAAAGATTTCAGTAACAATAAAAAATGTGAGAAAACATTATACAAATTAACCAAATGTTAGTTCTTCATGGTGGAAACCTATTTCATTGATCAGTGTTAACATGTTACAAATTTCATAAGCTTCTGTTTGTGTCTTATTTCTCATACATCATAAAATTTTATTTTTAGCTTTATGGTAAACATGCCATTCAGTTTATTTGTACAGACCTTAAAGTGGATTGACTTCAGAATTGATAGTTTTCCCATGGTCTCTGCTAATTTTGTTAAATACATAAGTGGTGCTATAGTTGTTCTTCCTTGTTTCATACATTTTTAATGTTTTTCTTTAAAATGTCATAAAAATGTTTGACCTAAGTTTGATATGTATATTCACCCACAGAAAAATAACATCAATTTGTATAACAAACTCTGCTGTAAATAGTGCTTTGTCTTTTAGCAGTTTATTCCTTTTTAGGGATCTTCTCAGTCATTAAATAAAAGGACCTCAAACTTGGCAATAATAACCATTCTTCAGGTTTTATAAATACTAGAAGACAAGTGGCATTACTGTAGTTTGTATTATGTGTGTGAGTTTATCTTGATTTGTCTTTAATTCTTTTTATTGGCTATCATATGAGTAAATGTTCAGCAGGGAACACTGAAATTAATTATTTTTTTTTGTAAATTTTTATTGTTTTATTTTTAATGAAATTTTTCATAAATAAACAGATATGATAAGCCCAGATTTGGCATGGTTGCACCTTCAAAGTGATTCCTATTAAATTATTTTCATAGAGCATATGAGATGAATGAGAGTGTTCTAAAAAAACGTTTTTAGAAACTAAAGTAGAACTTTGAGTATTATTGTTTGCAAAATGTTTATTCTGATTAGGAAAGCACTGCAAGACTGTCATATTTCTTAAAACAGAAAAACAGCCTGAAAGTCAAGTTCTTTAGCTTTGAAGTTCTAAGTACATTTTTTAGAATTAGTTAAGTATGGACTGAGTAAAATGAAAATCTTTAAATCTGTTTAATTTTGTAATCTGGTCTAAAGTTTATACGAACATTTTCTGTTTTATATTGTACATGAAGCCTGCTGTACTACTTACTTTTCCCCCTTATAATATCAGTCATTAGCTGAATAGTAGACACATGTGTATTCATTACTGTTTTCTTGGAATTCTGTAATTCATAAAGTATGCCCTACTTGAGTAAGGCTTATCCTGTAGTATTTAAACTATCAGTTACACAGTACAGGAACTGTAATGATAATCATTTCTGTAGACTGAGGCAAGCAGACATACAGATACGAATATGTAGATAACATGCAAATATTTTAATGGACTTTGGAAATTGCTTGGTAAGAGCCATAACATTTTTATATTGGTATTTATTAATGTAAAGTTTTGTTACCTAAGTGGTGATGATAAAAGAAGTAAATATGAAGTAGATTTATTCCTGGATTTAAATTTTTTTGGTGCATCTGTTTAAAGAAAGGAAGTTAACTGTGTGACATTTTTATATTATTTTACAAGCTAAACAAGTGAAGTGGGATAAAATTGTAAACTTCTTGAGAATCAAATATTTAAAAGCTTACTTTTATATCAGAAACTGAACTTTTTAAGATATTTCATGCATGGCACATGTATCTTTTAAAACAGTTTCCACTGAACTATAGTACAATGTACCTACATGTATGAAATCATGACTTTTCTGTGATGAGATGTATGTAAAGGATTTAAGAATTTCTTAAGTAGATAAGAAGTTATTGAAACAGTGATTTTGAATTATTCATTTGCTGACATAATTGAATTACAGTATGGAATACAAATCTTAAAAAATCTATTTGTTTTTACATATATTATAAATATACAATATACATATGTAGACACATACTCACACACAATTCAAACATCAAACTTCTCTCATAAGTATGATATTTAACACTGTTTAATTTTCACAAATTGTGAAGCTTTTACTACAGTAACTAAAAGACCAAATTTCATGTTTCCATCTTGCTGAGGAAAGAAATCTGTTAATTTAAAAACATTTATAAATGTACATGTGCTATTACATCTTGACTCCCTGTAATGTATGTAACATTTGATGTTACTTAAAGTTGTAACACAAGCACAGCAATACTTAAGTAATGCATGTGTTGAGGAATGCTATCAGACAAATCTGGATTTTTGAGATGTGTACCTCAAATCACCAGTAATCAGGGACAACTACAAATACATGTCTATATATCTGTAATTACCCAGTATAAGGTCATATTTTGACTTCTTGTATGTAAAGCTATTTAAAATACTTAAACATTTATAGGGTATGCTATTTTAGGAGCTTCTAGAATACACCCCAATTAGAAAATAGAATTAGAACTAAATAGTTTAATGTAAATGTTAAGTCAGAGTAAAAATGATATCTCTTTCCATAGAAAAGTTGAAACTGTTCTATTTTTGCACCTTAAAAACAAGTAACATTACAAAAGTTGCATTTTTTAAGTGACATAATTATAGTCATAACAGAACCACTAAATTACATTTCACCATTTTTGTTTTTATGTTAATAGTTTTTTTTTATCCTACAGTACTTTTAAGTGAATCTGAAAAAAAAGATAATTTAATATGATGAGCAGAGCAGTTGATAAAGGAGAATAATCTTGTATCAGTACTAGAAAGAAAAATGGATAAATGTGACACTTAACTATTTGGTAGAGATGACAGAAACAATAATAAATTAATGAAACTTAAATGTCATTTGAGGTAAAAAGCAAAGCATTTTACTCTAACTATAAGATTAAATATAATCATTTCCAAGTCAGAGCACTTTTATTTTAGTATAGTTTTGATATACAGTTGAACGTGTTGTATGACAGTGCCAGAGTCGTGCATTAAGTAATGTGTTTAATATGTGTGGTTGTGTAGAAATAGCTCTACCATACAGTAGCTCAAGTAATGTTATGTTAGAGTAAAAGCAATGTATTGTACATTACATTAAATAATATTCAGTATGTATTGATTATATTGTACATCAGGCTAAATAATAAGCTGTGTTGTTGTATGAGCACAAAAGTTTATAAGTTAAATTGAGAACAAGTATTGATGAAAAAGAGCAGCCTTGTAAGTTAGGTCAATGTTCTTTTTTTTTCTGTTAAAATTATAGAAAGTTTGTACAGTTTTTAAAGAAATAATATCTTAATCCTTTGTGTGCATTATGTAAATATTGTCAAATAATTGCACTTATAGTTATAATACTTGTGATAAGCTCTTGAGGTTGCATCTAAGTAGAAGTTCTTTCAAAGTCGATGGATTTGTTAAAATCATATTCAAAAATCAATAACACTACAGTTAACTTAAAATGTGTAAGTGTTCCTAATAACACAAGGTTTACCTGTTCAGTACCCATTTATTGCATATCTGTTAGTATTTACATGTAGGAATATTGAACCAAGTTATTTTTATTTTATATTTCTGTCAGACAGGTTAACTTAAGAACAAGCAGCAGAAACTTAGGATTTTTCACTTTTTCCTTAATTTCAAGAGAGGATAATATAAACATGGTGCACTATAAGTTATTTTGATTGAGAGGTCTCCAAACTTTTAGCCATCTTTAATATATCATCCATTAGTCAGTACGCAGGGATGAGACACTTAACATGCAGATTTCAGGTACTCATTAAGAAAAAACTCTGTGATGGTGTGTCTAATGACTTCTGTAGGCATCTCCTGAACCTTCTTACTTCTATCTTCAATAAAATAATTGGATCAAAAAATAAGAGTTATTATGTATTCCACCATTCCTGTACCATTGATTAGATCTAATTAGGATGAAAGTGTTTAAGTGCTGATTGAATTATCTTCTTGGTATCATTGTTCTTTTGTAGAAAAATCAAACTTTTGTCTTTCAGTAAAAATAGTACAAAATTAGCTTGCCATAAGATAATTTTTCTACAATTTTTAGAGTTGGAAGCTTTTTCTTTATTTTTCAATTAACATGCACCCACCTTGTATTAATTTCAATTTTTAAAATTTCTGTTAAGGTTGATAGTGTTCTTTTCACAGTTTTGTGTTTGTATTTCAATTAAGAACATATAAGTAAGTATATTGTTATATTTAATGGCATTGTGTGTGGAATAAGTCATGTGCCTGTCTTCTAAACATAAAGTTTAAGAGAGTTGCTTATATTTTTCCACTATATTATTGATCAGTTTACACATAATGGTTTGGATGTTTGTCTGAGCGATCTGCTTTCATGAAAGGTACTTAGTTAAATGGCTCTGAACCTCAATGAGTGAAGGCACTCAAATGATGTTGCGATGAGGTTAGTTGGTAGTGTAAATATAAAATCATATTAAAAGAACAGCTAGATCCAGACTAGGCTTATACACTTATAAATTTTAAACTCAGCCCATTAGGTGCAAGATTTGTAGCAAGATTTTATTACTTTTGTTTTAATTATTATTAGAATTATTTTAATAGTCTCTAAGCAATTTGTTAAAAGTAGCTGAAACGTTAAACAAATGTTATAAACCTACATGGTTCAGGTAATAAACAGTTTTTCAAATGAGTGTATATATAGGATGCCACAGTTATCTTAAAATAATGTATTAAAATTGTGTATATTCAAATATACAATCCTTTTATTGTACTAATATGTGCCAATTAAGAAGAAACCAAAACTTTTTGAATATATTTAATTGTCAATGCAGTAAATACTTCAAATCATTCTGAAAGAATAAATGATTTTACTACCTAGAACAGGGTTCGGCAATCTGTGGCCCTTTAAGGATGGTTATACGGCTCTCGTCTATCTGCTGTGTGCACCAAGGGGAATTGAATTTCTGATTTTAACATTGTAAGTTCGAAGACTTACTGCTGTCCCACCGGTGGACTTTTCTTTTCTTAGGTTAGACCGTTAAGGCATATTGCAGCTCTCGAAATGTTTTGGCCTTAGACAAAAACAAAAAATGGCTATTCTCCTCTGAAGGTTTGCCAACTCCTGATGCAGAACTTAACACAGTGTGCAGAACTATAATTTTCAAATGATCTTTTAGTTTAGTATTTGTATTTTCTTAGAAATAGTTTAGATTTACTTCACAATCAAATTAACAATTGAGAGTATGAAGCATATCTATGAGAAAGCATGTGGGAGAAATTTCTTGCTGAAATTTATTTGTGTGCTTCATAATAAGAATGTAGCTTTGGAAGCAACTTAATATTTTGAGAGTGTAATCATAGTCTTCCTATCTTGAATTTATTATTTTCAATTCCTAAAACAATATAAAAGTACACACTGGTTTGTTGTTATGTATATTATGTATTAAATTACCACTATAAATATAGTAATGCCAAAATTAAGTTCAAAATAGTAGTCTACAAATGATAATCGAAGGTGTGATAAGTTTCTGTGATAAAATTAACAAATTTCTTCAGCTTACTAATTACCAAGTTTATGAATTTAACAATTGTTATATATTGAACTTAACCACAACCAATTTTTGCAGAAAAGAGACCCCTAAAACTATTATTTTATGTATTAAATAAGAAAGGAAAAATATGTTTAAAATATTCTTTTCCTAAGGAGATTCTTTTTGGATGAGTAAATAAAATAGTCTTGATACTTGCATGTAATATCTTCTAAGAACTTAAATTATAGTTTACTATTTATGGAACTGAAGACTCAACTAGTTATGTGCTAAAATTAACCTTTTCTAGTCAGTAGAGAATTTTTTGTTGACAAATGAGAAAAAAAAACTATCAGGGTATATAATGATGCCATATTTAACATGTATAGGAAAAATTGTGCAAGTACTTCTGATTTTACCAGCACAAGGATGAAACTGAAATTTAGGACCAAGTATTGAATTAATGTGAATGACTTTTACAATGTATAAGTTTTTCTTATCTGATAAATAGCAGCATTTTGTGTATACTTCAATTCTGAAGTAGAGCAGGAATACTTATGCTTCCATCGTGAATACATATAGTAGCTCAAGTTTGTTTTACTGTGTTTAAGCTGCCTACTTTTGTAAATAAAATGTAGAAATAAAAGCTTATTGTGTGTTGTGAATATTCATTAAACTGTACCTAATTTAAACTGCGTGTACCAACACGAGGAAATTGACAAAACGGAGTGACTGGCATGCTTATTTGGACACATGTAAGAAATTGCTTCCGTGTGATTCTTATAACCATTTGGTAAGCAATGTGGCCAAACAATATTGGTCCCATAACAACAATTGTGTCATGAGTTTATTAGATAATGTAATTTATAATGTGTATCCATTGAATCGGGTTTACGCACGCACCACACTTGGTATTGCTGCACAAAAATCATAATCATTGGCTGAATTTATCCATTACATTTGCTTTGTTGTTAAGGGGACACAATGACGCAACATTATCAAATTTTGCCAATCAGAACTTTCAGCTACAACATTAATAACCTACGTCCTACCCGCAGCACATTTCAATTTTGAAAATGCCCAAATTAAAGCGTGTTCCTTCAGCTCAGCGAGTTAACAAAGCCAAAACCAGGAAAACAGTCCAAAGAGAAGACCCCAAAATTGATAATAAAATTCACTGCCTTTACCATCACAATTAAGAATTTGCAGGGTCATACAGTTGACCGAGTAGTAATGTCTTGAAAATCAGTTTTTTCGCATGTTTCAATCTGTGAGGATTTATCAGAAAGAAAATCTGAACATAAAGTTAAAAATACACAGAAGTCAAAATACTAATCAAGAAATATTTAAAGGAGATAGATGACCAAATATACACAAAAAAAATGTTGTTTTCGTGAAACACTAGAAATAGGATAGTCATTCTCCACACATATATTGTTACTATATCATAATTAATTTTTCGAAAACATTTTAGATACAATTTTGAGAATAAAATTAATCATTTCCCCTCACGTGATGGGCATTCAGCTTGACTACTATATAAAAACTAAAAGGTGCTACTATAGCGTGCGTCTAAACAGATACTATCATCATCACCGTTTTAAGTTTCGTTTATTTGCAATTGGCACCATTTATTATAAATAACGCTTTTCAACTAATAAAGTACAAAATACCATTACATGACATTTTGGGGGCAAATATAATCGGAATGAAATAAATCCC
>NW_013671912.1:17400-21967 GCF_000517525.1 Limulus polyphemus | reverse complement strand
TTTAATTATTATTATTTGCTGAACAAAAACGTGGATAGATATAAATTATTTAGCAAGAAATTATGTTTTAGTGAATCATTAAAACGGTGATGAAGATAGTATCTGTGTAGACCGCACGCTATAGTATTACTAGCACCGACTAAAATTCGTATGTCTGTCATACCGATATCTTGGCCGTTGCGGTACAGATCGACACAAAACGACGGCGCTTTCTGCTTCAACGAGCAAGTTTCTCTTTTTAAAATTATTCCGGCCATATATATATATATATATAAAACAGACGATGCACTACTTCGGGCATATAATTAGATTTTAGGGTAGGTTGGTAGAGGTCGTGATGAGTAATAAATTGAATCGGATATTCGCACGCAAAACAATTGACTGCAATTCCCTTTTGCGTTTGCTTGGTTGTCAAGGAGACTAATTGAAGCAGCATCACAAATTTTTTTTTCCAATCGGCACCCTTGGCTACAACTATAATAACCTGCATGCTTTACACAAAGCACATTTAAATTTTAAAAATGTCGAATACACTTCTTTAGCTCAGTAGACTAACAAAGACAATCCAAAGAGAAGATCCCGAAATTCATAATAAAATTCACTGCCTTTATCATCACAGTTAATAATGTTACGTCTCTGTGCGTTTGTTAATTTCCAGTAAAAATTCTTTCAGGAAAATTTCAGCGATACGAGTCATTTCTTAATTAAAACTAGTTTATTCTTTCTCGATACAACTTTGCAATACAATTAATTTCCACAGTCACTTTGACTTAAACACACGCTATAATTCACAACGATTCACGCACTTTTACTTACGACTCGACTCGATTATCTGTCTCCATATCTCCCTATCTGCAATTGTATCTCTCCGCTTTATTTGCTGGGCTTATATACTAAAATAAAGGGTGCCTAGAAAAGACTAGAGTCGCCAGGAAAAGTCAAGATCCTTCGAGAATCTCATGACGTGTCACCAGCGTCACGTGACTTCCGCTGTCGTAACAATAATTTATAGGTTCATACAGTTGACTATGTAGGAATATATCTTTGAGAATCAGTTTTTCACATGATTCAATCTATAAGGATTTATCAAGAAAAAATGTAAACATAACTTTAAAATATCCAGAATTCAAAATGCTAATCAAGCAATACTTAAAGGAAGTGACCAAATATACATTAAAAATGTTTTCGTGAAATACTAGAAATAAGACAGCCATTCTCCATACATATATTGCTACTAGATTATAATTAATTTTAGAAAATATGTTCATAAAACATTTACTTAGATATAATTTTGAGAAGAAAAATTAATTTATTTCCCATCATATGATGGTCATTCAGCTTGTCCCAAAATAAAAGGTTTAAATACTACAAAAAGTTGATCTTGACACATTAGCATAAACACTCAAATTTATGACAAAATATCATTAATTACTATTATCTGAATATTGATCATATCTCATTGGTAAACAATGCACTAAAGACTCAAGTTTTTAAAGAAGGTACTTGCGTTAAACAATGATTCCAAAGTTGGGGTCAGATGTGGCCAAGTAGATAGCATGCTTTAACTATGGACTCGTGTTTCGCTTCTCGTTACTACAAAAAACGTGGGGCCATGGGTGAGCTAAAAGAGTTGACAGTGAAATTTTAATATTCATTTAGACAGAGTAGCCCAATAGTTAGTGTGTATTGTTGACTATCTACCTGCTGTCTAGTCTATTGATTGAAAATTTTATTTTTGAGCACAAAGTTGCACAATGGGTTGTGTGTGCTCTGGCCACTGTGGGTATCAAAAGCCAATTTTTATTGTTATAAGCCTTTAAAAGTGCTGCTGAGCCGCTAAAGGGAGAGGGGAAGATATCTCCAGTGTAGCTTTGCATGGAAATTATAAAACAAACAAGCAAAGTAGGAAAAATTATCTTAATCTTCAAATGACCAATTAGTTTTTACCTTTTCTATGTATGGTTTTCATCTGGTTTATTAAGTTGCATTTTGCAAACTCAATTTCATTTCAGTAAGAATGTTCACACATACATGTTTCTAGCCATGTGTGTGTAGTTTCAACAATAAAAAATAAAATTTTTGTGGCTACATTTCTTTTGCTCTAGCTACCTATTTTTGTGGGCCGTCTCTCTTCCCTTTGGTGTCACATTTACATCCTTGTACAAAATACTGCTTTATAGTAGAATATATTATGTGAAAGTGGAAAGTAATATTTTCCACTGATGAGTCAGATGATACCTTATGTATATACTCCCTGTTTTTTATATTGGAATGACTATCTGTGACATAGGTTGCATATGCACACTGAGAGAAATGACACTACTTTTCCTTTTTGGTAATGCTTGTTCTCTCAGCTTGAGATAGTAGTCTTTATAGTGTTCTACAACAACAGCAGAGATTTCCTAAACTCAGTCAAAAGCACTGTCAAATCATTAAGTACACTTATTAACTATGATTGTGTCTGTGCATGTAATAGAGAGTGCACTTTGTTACTTACGCTTTGTTCAGCATCTTTATTCCTCCACACTCAGAATCAGAGGAATGATACTGAATCTGACTGAAAAAATAAGAGTTCTGGGAGTATTGCAGAGTAAGGATAGCTAGATATAGTATGGAGAAAAATGTAGGTGATTTGTTTGTTTTTATGTAGGTTTCTCTTTTGCTTAACGAGTGCATTTTGCTGTGCTCTTCTTAACTCTTATGGTGCCAAGTGTGGCCCAATGGTTAGCATGCCAGACTGTGTATCTAAAGATTTATAGTCTACAGCTCTTACCATTAAAAAAATATCATGATCCAAACTTTAGAGTTGTAGGTGCATTATAAGAGTAACAGTCAAATCCCACTAATCAATTAGAGTATCCAAAAGCTTGTTGGGGAGGTGTTGACTAGCTGCCTTCCCTCTAGACTATCACTTCGAAGTTAGGGACAGGTAGTGGAGATGTCCTTTAGTAGCTTTGTATGAAATTCAACAAACAACAACTCTTGTGTGATTTATATTTAAAAATTTTTGTACAAGTAGAAATGGCATTTCTCGCGAGTCAGGAAACTTACAAACAAGATGAGTAGTTCAGCGCCAAGGGTGTATGGCTGTCTGAGCAAATAGTTGGGTTTTGGAGAAGACCTCTCCTGGATGTTGCACTTTTCCCAATTTTGTGAATTTCTTTGACCATGATTGTACTACATCCACACTCAGGAGGAAGACAGCCCTATCGACCAGCTGATAAGGTATTACAATTGAGGACAGATCTTGGAGCACAAGAAGCATGGTCATTTGAGGGTAATTGTGGTGACTTGTGGTCTGAGATAATATGGGTCAGTTTCTATCAGAATCCAAGGTTAGCTCAACCCTGATTGGTTGAAATAAACCTAAACCAGCTAAAGATACTTGAGGAGACACAGCTGGACATCTGTCAGCTCAAGATGTTTTTACAGCAGGCACAAACTGGTGAGGAGAGTGACTTATGTGGCAGTTGTAAGCCTCTTTTTGATGGGAGGTGTATTGCCAGTGAAACCATCATTTCTTCCCTTATGTTCAAGAGTGTAGCTAAAGATTTGGATTGTTTCTTAAATCGTTTAAAGCTGATGACTGTTTGGAAGTAAGACTAAAGAACAAACAGTGCAATGTCTGATGTTGGGTTTAGATGGTCCAGCATATTACATGAGTGAGGAGTAACTTGATAACTGGGATACAGTTGTGTCATAGTTCTAACCCAATGCAGAAGTGATCTTTCCATTGGGCCTAGTATGACTCAAAACAAAGTCACATAGAGAACTTAGCCACTTATGCATATTATCCATACCATCTAAATGGGAAGGCAGATCATGAGGCTATCCTTGTTGACACGGTTATCGAGAGACAGTGTGCCACCACCTTGGTGCAAGTCATCCTAATGGAGTCAGTATAGATAATGGCTAGGTTTAAGTTAGTTTTTTGATCAAGTCTTGAGACAGGAAGAAGCCTACAGTTGCTTCTGCAATTGTTTTATATCATGCAGACTGCCATCTTGAGATGCCTACATCATGTTGAGCTTGTATTATGTTGTGGGCAAATCAGCATGTTCTGATACTGTGATACAGCTTCACTGGATGCCAGTGAGTGGACAAGGCTTCCCAGGCTCACCCATGATGTTTGTGTCAGAATAAATAGTAATGATGCTTTCACATTAAATACACTTGAAGGGAACGTCAGTGTATGCTTTTGGGTTGCTTAAAAGTAAACTGCCTATATCTTGATCCCCTGCAAGATAAACAAAACAACTTGTTCCACCCGACTTCACAGCAGGTGCAGTAGGGTTACTATGGATGGGTCCAGGTAACTAATGGAGCCCATGATGGGTTTGGTCACTGATTTGGGGGGTACAGCAATCAACTTACATCTAAAAGTGTGGTACTCAGAGCTGTGTGGTGCTATGTACATGTTGATAAAAGTAAGATAGAGTTTCTGTTTGATCAGTGCTCAAGCCCCCCCCCCCCCACCAAAAAAAAAACGAATGCCAAAATTGCACTATATCATTTCAACAATAGTCAAAAATTAACTGAAAATGAAATCTTAAAAGAAAAGAGACCA
>NW_013671912.1:14922-17390 GCF_000517525.1 Limulus polyphemus | reverse complement strand
GATAGAGTTTCTTGTCTGATCAGTGCTCAAGCCCCCCCCCCACCAAAAAAATAGAATGCCAAAATTGCACTATATCATTTCAACAATAGTCAAAAATTAACTGAAAATTAAATCTTAAAAGAAAAGAGACCAAAACAAAAAATTATAAGTTGATGAAATAGAAACTAAAATGTAATGTTTAACACATTCGTTGCAACATAAAAAAATAAATATATAAAAATAATTAAACATTCAAGAGGTGCCAAGAAACTGTCACAGTGTCCCAAACTCGTATGGCACAAGAGGAATTTGGCTTTAAAACATAATTGTCTGTGACCCACCAGTGTATCACATGGTCCAAAACTAAAAGTCATGTTATGACCTACTGATGGGGCACATAGCAATGAACGTGTCAAAAACTATTGACATTGAAAAACATTTAATATTTTATTCACTGTTACTATTGCTTAAGTAATTATACTGTATTGTAGTGTGTGCTACAAGGGGGTAAATAATAACCCAATGCACTTTAGGTATAATGGAGCAAAGTGAGAGAAGTATATAAAGTACAGATTTTCCATATAATTCACCATGTGCATTAGTTCACTTTAAAAAATAGGATTGTTTATTTATTTGTTCTTTTCGCATATGGTGTTTATTGAAAATAAATGAAAGTGTAAGTTCAATAATATCTATGAAAACGTTATGCATAACCACATTAAGTAAAAAAAAAAGTGCCTAATGTTCAATTCGATTTTATGTTCAGACAGTATAAGTTTGCTGTTACAACATCCCAGAATCAGAAGTTGCTCTGACACTGATATTCTTTATTTTCATGTGTGCGTGTGTTAAATTATAACATGGTTTGCCATATAAAATTTTTTACTGTCAAAATAAGATTCCAAAACACCCTTCTAGTTACCAAAATAAATGCTGGAATGGTGTTCTGATGCATTTCATTATGACTAGAGTGATGTGTTTGCTTCAGAATACTGGTTGACCTTACAACATTTTGGGCACTCTGAGTGAAGCCATCACTCTGGCCAGTTGATACAGATGCCATTCTGGTATTATTATCCACAGAATGTAATTGCTTCGATACATTCTTGGTTCCGATATGTGATCTTGTGGATGGAACAACTGTAGACATTGTCAGTCAATTTTGCCTGTGCAACAGGTACACTAATTTTGCAGGAAAACCATCCAGTACCAACCAGACTGGGACCAAGAACAGTTGACTGTATGAGTTTAGGTTTAGGATGAAGTCACAGTATGTCTAAGTACAGTCTTGTTCCATGGTGTACTATGTATAAAGTTCAGTGCATTTTTGCCATGTTAGGTGGTGATAGAACTGACCCATGGAATGCAAATTCTTTACCAGAAGGCAGGCAGTATTAGCTCAATGGTTATCTGGGTAAAAGGTATTGTAATCTCAGTATTGTTCTGTAATTATTCTCATTAGACTATTCAGCTTTCCACTGTAAATATCATGAATATTGTTGCGTCATCGAGAACACGTGACTGGTGTGGCGCCACCTATTTTCTAGAACTATCCTGTACTTTGGCGAATGCTCTAGCATTTACTAGATATAGGATAGTCTGGTATATAAAACAGGGTGGCAACGTGACGGGACAATAATGTGTGTGTAGGTAATGAGTAACTGAACTGCAGTCAGAGAGAGACGTATTGTTGAAGTTAACGTTCGTTGTTAAAACGTTTGTAAAAGAGCGACTGTTTAAAATAAGTGTATCGTGAAGTTATATTCAGAAAGAATAAACCAGTTTTATTAAGTAAGGACTTGTGTCGCTAAAGTTTCGTCGGAACGAAGTTACGGAAAGTTAATTAACAAACGGAGACGTAACAAATTGGTGTCAGAGAGTGGGATAGAAAAAAAAGAGAAGAAAAATGGAAACGAGAGGCGGCAAATCAAACTACAGCTAAGCAGACTTGATGGCAGCAATACAAGAAAAGCAAAAGAAACAAGAAGAACGAGAAAATAAACAAGAAAAGAAACAAGAAGAACGAGAAGAGAAATTACAACAGTTGTGGGAGGAAAAAGAAAAGAAACAAGAAGAAAGATTACAGCAGTGGCACGAAAACCAACAACAATGGCAGCTCGAACAGCAAAATAAACAAGAGAGAGATTACAGCAGTTGTTGGAGGAAAAAGAAAATAAATAAGAAGAGAAATTACAGCAGTTGTTGGAGGAGAAAGAAAATAAACAAGAAGAGAGACTACAGCAGTGGCAACTAGAACAAGAAAGGAAACAGAAAGAAAGTATTCAACAGTTGCAGAAAAGTCAGCAGCAACTACAGGAAAATCAACAATAATGGCAAGAAGTATAAATGGAAAACATTAGTAAATTTAAAATATTAAGGAGGGGCAGTGTTGCGTCAGCGAGGTCCAAGTATTTCCAGTGGTTGTCCCTTATAGCTCGTTGCCAGATATACTGCTTTCTGCTCCTCTGTCCATCCGTTCATCTCTGCCA
>NW_013671912.1:9601-13961 GCF_000517525.1 Limulus polyphemus | reverse complement strand
ACTAAAGTTTCGTCGGAACGAAGTTACGGAAAGTTAATTAACAAACGGAGACGTAACAATATGATAAAATGAAGTGGAAGCACCTGGACCTATTTTAGCATTAGAGTTACTTCTATTGTGCTATAGCTGGGAGCAAATACACAGCTTCCAACATGTATGAAATCGATAGTTGTGCAAACAATCTAGATTCCACATAGTGACTGAAGCCAAACTGTTTGCCAAATATACTGATGTGTTAGTACCATGTGGTATGGCTAGATAACTAAAAATTACTATTATATAGATGTAGATAATGTACATCTGATTAAATAGCCTCTGCATAGGCTTCCCTGAAGTACTAGATATATATTAAATGCTGAAAGACAGAATCATACAACCTTCACAGAGAGTATAGTCATTTTTATTAGTGATTGTCATGAGGGTTCTCCAAGGTTCTCTATTGATTTTAGATGGATAAATGCAATGACCCATGTTGATGCCTTCTGCTCCAGCAAACAGATTAATGGATTGTCTGGATGCATTGAAAGGTGCCTGTTGGTTCAACATTTATGGAACTGTCAAATGGACTGGATGGGGTGTGACTTGTCGCAGGTCTCTTTCTGAATAGTTCTGGTTCTCCACATTCATTCATATCCCTTTGTCTTCCAATGTCATTAAGTACAAAGGATATCACCATCTTGGAAATTCTAAATCCTCAATCAGAACACAATATGGCTTAAGAGTATGATTATTTTGTGTTGGAAAAAGCTGTTATATACCCTTTGCGAAAGCGTTCAATTTTGGGTGGCATCACACTATCCATGAAATGGCATATGATTTCAAAATTTACTTTTGATAAATGCATTCCACTGCGACTTTATTTGAGCTGTGGTTGTCACGTGAATTGTTGACCTGAATATTCAGAATTGTTTTAATATAATGTGCTCAATTCTATAGCTTTTGGTGTAAGGCAAAAGATAATTCACAGTATTTGCGTATTTTTTATAAAAAATCAGCAAAGGAATGATGGTGGCACATAAACCTGCCTGAAAAGTCTTAATTCTGCAAAATCAAGTGGTAATAACTTTTCTAAAAAAATATATGCTGATTTTGATGAACATAAAATCATTTTGAATCAAGATATTAAGCTTTTTATACATCATGTTATAGCCTTAATACCATAATACGCAAAGCTAGAACACATTTTGGGGTAGCTATTAGCCACTTAACACAAAAGCCAAGACCTTGTTTTTTTGCTGTTAGACTGGCCATTTGTATTGAGGTATCTTCATAAATGAAAGA
This sequence comes from Limulus polyphemus, assembly GCF_000517525.1. Lineage (NCBI taxonomy): Eukaryota > Metazoa > Arthropoda > Merostomata > Xiphosura > Limulidae > Limulus > Limulus polyphemus. The sequence goes on along the minus strand of NW_013671912.1, from coordinate 12,680 downwards.
ACATACAAACACTGCAATTGCGCTCCAGGCTGGTTGGTATATATGCTATTTAAAGTCTTTGATACATTTCATTAAATCATCACCAATACATAAAGAAAACAAAAATTTATGTCATTAATAAGGAAATTAATCCTGCCATATTGCCTATGTTGTTTTACTTCTATCTATACAGATTTGGATCTGAAAAACACTACTATTAGCTACAATAAATAAATGACTTATGGTGTAATGTCATTACAAAAATATTATTTTACAGTATATTTATTCACTTCTGAAACTGAACAAAATTATACATCTTAGACAATTTTATATTAGGTGAGAAATATACAATAGTTACTTTTTTAATACCCTAGCCAATCCTATATCCTTTTTGATAGCAGAATCTAATTCAGCCTGAAAAAAAGAATATAGCAAAGTTAGAGCACAAGATTTGTTCATTGTCAATATGCTAATCTTCTTTAACTTGCTGATTTTTCAATCAATTTTTAATATTTGTGCAAAACTACACAAGGGCTATCCTTAATTCTGAACTGATAGAAAGCAGCTAACCAATAGCACCCATTGCCAATTCTTTGGCTAATCAACAAGTGAGATTTGGTCATTTCTCTTATTATGCACTTGTGGTCCCAAAATGCAGACCATGAACCCTCACATCCATAGTCTGGCACACTCACCACAAATCATGCCCAACTCTACATAAATGTAAAAAATTAAAATACTACTAAATGCTTTTTATTCTGTACATTTAATTCTTTGATGCACTACTATCTTATGGTCTATAATTTATCTACATTTTTCAGTATGCTATAAATAGGATAAAAATCCTTTTGTGTTTGGAGCAGCAAAATATGATCATTACAGACCAAGCATTTCTGCTAACAGTTTATGGCATGCAAATTAAAAAAGTTAAGTAAAGAATAATATTTTCTTTCTCTTTGTTATAAACTCATCCATCAGCCATGAACAGTTTATTAACAAACAATGTCAAAAGTCAGAAAGAGATGAGGGGGTGCTTCTCTGGTGGGTTGGAAAATCTTTTTGATATCTCAGCAAATCAAGAAGGCAGGATGTTCAAATTTTATATTCTTGCTTATAATTGTGCATACATTGTGTTTCTAATTGGTTGGAAACTCCATCAGCCTATCTTAAAAATAAGAAAATTCTGAAGTGGAGAAATTAGAGGTCAGATGTGTCACATGACACAGAAAATTAAGACCGAGATTTTGAAATTAAGAAGATAAAATTTAAATAATATAAATATTTCAAACAGTATGTTTTCATGCCAGATTTATTGAAATACACTAATAATAATGTTGTTTAATTAAATTTTGAATGTAACACTTCAAAAGGTCATGATATGTGCATTTTGACCTGGCTGTGTGGAAAGAGTTAATGTGAAGTAACTGACTCTAATATGTTTCTCTTTTGGTCAGATTTGATTTATTCACTCTCTGCATACATTTCCTAGAAAACTCTTATTGTGGTTTACTTAGATGCTGGTCAAAGAGTTGTGTGCTATAGATTAGTAATGTTTATTTTCCCCCATGCCTTATAGACTGGACTTTCTACTTTAAATTAAGGGCTTGTGCAAAGGATAAACATTTGATTCCAAAACGTTTGTAAATCTTTATGACTTAAAGTTGGACACCTGGTATGAAATATGTTAAAACAAGATTAATCAAATATCTATAAAACAATAACAAACTTTTGTGTTTACCATAAAATCTTCCCTGCCAAAATAAAAATTCATAAATACAGAAGTAATTTTATCGATAAATAAGTACTTGAACCAATAAATATTGTATTACAGAATAATTATGCCTGGAACAAACACAGCAGACCCACATCACTCATTAATTTTCTCTGTGCAAGGCATACCATTAACATTTAATCTAGTAGTATTAAATGTGGACAGATGTGGAAGTATATAATGTCAGTCAAACTTGCAAAACTTAGTCACAAGAAGTAACTATTGTAAACAGTGAATGTTTTTAAATTCATAGTTACAGTCTAACCTCAGTATATTTTCTGTAGAATGATTTTTCTACACACACACACAAAAGGAGGCCTATATAAATGGGTGTGAGAATGTGTGAAGAAATATCGTGTAGCTTGAAGACTGAAAAACCAGCAATGTTATTTTTATTTTACCATGATTGAAACTTTAAACCAAAGTAATTGGGTAGCTAAATATGTACGATTTAGAAAAAGAGCTCTATGTATAAAATATATCAACTGATACAGCATACTAAGGTAAAATCACGTTGATCTTCATGGAGCTGAATGTCAAGAGTTAAATATAACCATTTGTTTCATGCCCTATTATTAAAATTTCTACTGAAAAAAAAGTGGTTGGGGGGGAAGAAAGAGTTCTTTAAAGTATAAATCCACCTAGTTATTTGAATCCACAAACTTTAATGCTGCAATTTTTTACTTTTTTCAACTTAATCTCAGGTGGGTTTCAGAGAAAATGCTAATCTTAGTCTAACTTGTCCTTTATTAAGAATTATGTGTTGTTCCTGTTTTATTTTTTTCTCTAGTTCTTTCTGTAGTCTCTGGCCCTCGTCATCAATTCTGCGTTGTTCCTCCACCATTGCTAACCTTTCCTCTGCCTGAGAGCAAACAAAATAAAGTAACTAAAGTATTTCTCAAACACTATCAGTAAAAGTTACAGGTCTGTATACAAAGCTTCCAGTTACTGATAAATGATCAACTATTTTACTTGTTCAATTTTATTTTTTTTAACCTTTACTAAGAGCAGTAATTTTGCAATGAATAAGATAAACAATTATCTCTATATCAAAACATTATAATCTAATGGTTAGTTTATTACACACAGTAATAGAATTAATTATAAAAACATATAAGTGATACACATACAAAAGTTGATAATGGACCAACAATAATTTATAAGCATGTATATATTGTTGCATCTGCGAGTCACATGACTACAGTGACGCCACTTTTCTAGAACTATCCCGTATCTTGGCGAATGCTCTAGTATTTGCTAGATATAGGGTAGTTTGGTATATATAAGAGGGGACAACGTGATGCGAGAGGATAATGTAATGTCTGTGTA
>NW_013671912.1:8446-9580 GCF_000517525.1 Limulus polyphemus | reverse complement strand
TTTCTCAAACAATATCAGTAAAAGTTACAGGTCTGTATACAAAGCTTCCAGTTACTGATAAATGATCAACTATTTTACTTGTTCAATTTTTTTTTCATTGTTTACTAAGAGCAGTAATTTTGCAATGAATAAGATAAATAATTATCTCTATATCAAGACATTATAATCTAATGGTTAGTTTATTACACACAGTAATAGAATTAATTATAAAAACATACAAGTGATACACATACAAAAGTTGATAATGGACCAACAATAATTTATAAGCATGTATATATATGAATCATTATGCTTATAAACGGTTGTTTGTCAAATTACTACTATATTACTATAATGTTTTTACTTAACAAGTAATGTGTAGTGACAACTAGATGGTGAATTTATTTATGATATAAAACATTAGCACACAAAATACAAAAGAAAAGTAAATATATTCTAGTATTTTGTATGTGAGCCTTTTGCTTAATACAGAACATTATCCCTTGTTTACATGCTATCATACAGTTAACAGTGTATAATTACTACAGAATATTGTTCCAAATTTCCTGCTTTACTTCCAATAATTCAGTCAAATAGTTTGGTTGCCTTCTAATCTTCTCAGTTTTCACATAAGCCATACAGCCTCAAGAATGTTCATACTGGAACTTTGTGCAAGACAACCCTTTGTTGTGAGCATACCACTGGACACTTTACTGTTAAAATATTATTTCACCACATTCACTGTATGTTTAGGATAATTGTTTTGCTCGAAGACAAACTCCTCCCTCAAGAGTTGTTTACAAGTGGGAATGGCATTATGGTTCACAATCTGTTACAGAAAGCAGCCAGGGTGCCAGCAATTTTATGTTGATTACCAACATCATTGGCTGAGATGCTTTTCTTTTGTTTGTTTGTTGTTAAGCACAAAGCTAGATAATTGGCTGTGCCCACCATAGGTACCAAAACCCAGTTACTTAGTGTTACAAGTCTTCAGACTTATCTTTGAGCTGCTTAAAGTATTAGGTTGTCAAGAAATTAATGTCACGTTTTGGAACACTTTCGTTACCCCCCCCCCAAAATAAACATCACGTATAATAGTTAAACAAACCACCTAAACATCACATTAGTGTAGCCTATATGATGTGTAAAGTTTAG
>NW_013671912.1:3306-7446 GCF_000517525.1 Limulus polyphemus | reverse complement strand
GTCTATGCAGAGATTTATACGTTTAAATCAAGCCCTTCATCAGAAACACCCTTCACTCGTCAATCAGAAAAGTGTTCTTCTTCTCCACGACAATGCACATCCATATGTGCCATGTTTGACGCAACACAAGATTATGGAGTTGGGTTGGGAAGTTCTCCCCCCCACCACCACCACCATATCATCCAGATATGGCACCATCAGATTACCATCTTTTTCGTTCGCTGCAACACCATCTTGATGGGAAAACGTTTGCAAATATTGAAGTTGTTAAAGAGGACATCAATATGTTTTTTGCTTCAAAGCCAAGTGATTTCTTTAATCAGGGCATTAACCTGATTGTAAGATGGAAAAACAATATCGATAAAAATGGAGACTATTTCATTTAATAAATGTTTTGTTTTGATATACAAGTTGTTTGGGTTTTTTCATTTAAAAAACAGCGACATTCATTTCTTGATGACCTAATAAGTTATTTTTAGAAGTTATACTTATGGTAAGTTTGCTTATGTAACTGTTTACAAATCATTTGTTGTGTAGTTCAATTGTTGTGAATTGACACCATGTTAGTCAAACCTTGTGAATTTTTCTTGTTGATTTAAGTAAGTATTGTTGCATCATATATCTAGTAGTGTGTAGAAAGTTCTAGGCCTCAGTTGGGCTATTTATAAATACGTCTACAAAATGTGATAGGAAGTTAAGGAAAAGAAAAAAAGATAGATATAAACTGGGTGATTGTGAGTTTAGCTATAAATAGTGTATAGTAGCAACTTTTAAAGTGTAATAATTGCAGATTGTATTGTAATAACAGACTAGAGAAGAATAATTCCTCTTATCAATTGGGTTCAGAAGTAACTGAACCAGCCTGTGTGGACTTTTGACGTGAAAGAGAATTATTTAAAGTTCTAGATTCAACTGTGGTAATTAACGAACATTTGGATATATATGTTTGACTTATTTTAATATATCATTTTAAAACAATTGGACTGTGTGCTGTTTATTGTTGAAATTTATTACCAACAAGTGACAGACACCTACTGTAAAGAATCCTGCCCACATATACATAAAAACCTGACATACCATACTTCACTATAAATGTTGCTCATTAACTATGATGCCATTTTCTTTTTCACTGTCAAACAAACCATCATTGACTGTTGCTGAACAACTCCAACTTGGATTCATTTGTAAAGAGCACATGTCTCCAGCTTTGCTCATTCCATCGTTAGTTGTCTCATACCCATTTCATTTTTTTTTGGTTTGATTACCTCTTTACAGCTGCCATTTTCAAGCAGCTACATGTCCATTGAGACTGTTTCTTGCTAATATGTATTTTACTATTACTGAGGTAACTCTCACACCTGTATTTGCAACAAGATTATTGAGAATATTTGTAATATATAGCTGTCTATCTTGTAAAGAATATACTCTACTCTTCAGTTCTTTGCATATAACACCTACCGAAACATGGAGCCTTAATACAATTTTTCACATGAAGTATCTTTGACCAGCAAAAACTTAGATTTCTAGAGCTTGACAAGTGCTCTTTTCAATCCTGGGAACTGTGACTGAATCACACTACTACTACTACTACTGGGTATAATTTGACTGCTTCTACTTTTATAGGCTTTATAATAGTGTGGCACTCTTGAAATAGTTGTATGACAACCAATCACAGTGTAAGCTATCAACATGTGATTGTACACTGGTGCAATTCATTTTAACATGTTAAAGGGTTGCATTCCCACCTTATTTGCATTTTATACCTTTTTCCTGACTGTTTCTATAATTATTTCCAACATTATACATGAAAAAAACACAGAGAAAAAAAAAACAAGTGCAAAATGTTTCTGACTATCTAATCATAGTTCTATGAAAAACAAAACAAACAATTACTATTGATATAACCCTTTTTATATTTAAAAACTGGACAGAGAATTTATTTTTTTTCTTATTCCTTGACCATTATGAAAACTTTAATCAAAACTTAGGAAACCTACTTATAATAGAAACATCACATGCTCTGAAAACCTTAAAATACTGACATAACAAGACTCACCATTTTTTTTTTAGCATCTTCACTTTTCCTGTTATTTTCTTCAAGGATCTTTTCAAGTTCTTCACGTCTTTTTCTTTCTTCATCCTAAGAAATTAAATTTTCTACTGGTAAAACAAGGTCTCCAATACAAGATACAGTTTTTTTAATCAGCAGGAACTAGTTTTACAAACATTGAAACTGTAGTCATCCTACCACTGAAGCTTCTGTCTTTCTGCTTCACAGTAATTAAAAATATCTGTGAGAGTTGTTTCATACACAATACTGGCTTATTTAAACAACAAACAATTCACACACAAAATTTCTGCATATGGTAAGAATGTCAGTAAGTGTTAATACTTCTAAATTAACATGATATTGCACATTTTAACTTTGTAATAAGAAATACAAAAATAAAAATCTAGGTATTTGACATGTTTGAAGACTCAATAAAAAATTATCAATTTTCATATATCTGATATTGCATTAGAAAAAAACAATTTTAGTTAATAATAATCTATTATACTATTTTTATACTAGTTTCACAAATCCTTCAAAATGATTGCAAAAGTATTTCAATTTGCTCCTCGAAAACTTTATATGTTTTACTATTGTTTTATGGTCTGTTAAAGCAGACTGAAAAAAAAATTTTTTATATATATTCTATAACACTAAACTAAGAAAAAATAAGTTCAAAATAGTTGTTACAACATGAATATCCATGCCTGTCTAAAATTTATAGCAAAACGTAGAGGGTAAATTTCTGTGTGGAAAATACCTATTTTATCCTAAAGTTTCTGAAATATTTAAAACAAATATTTTTTCAAAACTGCTGTTATACTAATTACAGTAGTATCTGATAATTTTATCCATGGAAAAAAATTCAAATATTAATGGAACAAAAATCTGAAAACTTATGAGTATCAGTATCTATTAACAAACAACTGCTTTTATACAAATAACATGTAACTTAATGTTTGGATTTAATGAATACAATCTGGACATATAATGAGTAGTAACTACTGTAAACATGTCTTCCTTAAATTTATTTTGGTTAATTATAAACTTGACAGTAGATTTGCCTGATGATGTGGTAAAGAGCCGGGTGATTAAACTAATTATCTATGAGCAGCAATTACATCAATTAGTGTTGTGTGAAATATTTGATTAATCAAAATTACAGTTAATATCACAAAAATAATCATCCAATCAAAATTAGATGTTCGAATTATTACAACTATTCAAGTAATTGAAATATTGCCATTATGTTTGTTGTTAAGCATAAAGCCACATAATGGACGATCTGTACTCTGACCCCTCTACAAGTACCAAATTTAGCATTATAATTTTTTTTCTTCAATTTTGTTCAGCTTTGGGTCAGTATGGAGCATTATTTGAGGGTCTCAAGTTTTGCTCCCATTCCCACCAAACTTTTTTTTACTCTGTCAGCCAGAAGGGTGTTATATTTCTTTGTTATGAAAAAAAAACTACTAAGGCTATCTACCACCGTCTCTCATTTTGAAAGCAAATAGCTGGCAGCACCCACTGCCAACTCTTGGGCTATTTTAGTATTAAGTAAATTGTATTTTTACTATTTTTGTACATTGTGTTATGTTTCTAACTTATAATTGCATAAATGTATTATTTAATGTTGAATAAGCAAGCACAGGTCTAGGTGAGGGGTCCACCCCACTCACATTTGTTTTCAGAAGTTCATAAAAAACAATTAAGTGTTCATACACCAACATATAGTGTCAAAAAGAAACAACAGACAGTGCTTTTATCTAATTGTTCTATTAATTACCATACAACCTTTTTTCAAGTTTTCTTAGTCAACAAAACTGGAATCTACAGCAATCTGGTTACAATATCAACCAGCAACCAATTATTTCTAAATTAATACAACTATTACGACATCGAGGTCACATGACTAGTATCACGCCACGTCATTCTCGAACCTTCGTGAATTGTCGGGAGATTACTAGATATAGTGTAGTCTTGCATATATAAGACTGGCCACGAAGCGACGAGGGGGTGCAGTGGCGTTGTCCTGGTCTTTCGGATGCCAAACAACTTGCAGCATTCTTGGAACACAGCTGATTCAAAGT
>NW_013671912.1:0-2586 GCF_000517525.1 Limulus polyphemus | reverse complement strand
ATTCGTCTTCAAACGTAGCAAAAAAAAAAGAAGAAGAAGAAGAAGATGGAAACGAGAAGCGGCAAATCAAACTACAGTTTAGCAGATTTGATGGCAGCAATACAAGAACATTGCTACGTTTTAAAACATTAATTTTATGAATAATACATGCTAAGTCTATAACTTGCATAAGGCTGTAGTAATGTACAATTAACAGCTTATGTCTCGATTTAACAAAGTCAGCCCAAAGTGCATGTAAAAACCTTTAACAAAATATAATCATTAACACTTACAGTACTAGGCTAATAATAATACTAAGATACCAGTTTACTAGTTAGTACTAACTGAATTTCAACATTAAAAGTGTAAAGCTGGTATCCTGACTGTACCGTACGTTATATTTTACTTTCAGTATTCGCTGTTACAGTTAACGCCAAATTATCCAATACAAGAATAACTCAATAAGCCTCAGATACGGTACAATTGTTATAACTCTAGTACTAGTAAAGAAGGAAGTCATCGCGTACTAATGCGGCAACATAGTTTGTCCTAGAAATAGACGCATATACCATTTAAAATCTTTGCAAATACATGTACTAAGGGCTCCGATTTCTTGATTCCAGTGGTCTGCACCATCTTGGATTTCCGGTCAGCGAGGGTCGAGATTTCTGATGCCTTACGAAGATTTTTATTTTCAAACTTACCATGTATAAGACATATATTTTACAAAGACTAAATCCAAAATATCAAACAAGTATTTTCTGGGTTGGATAACTGGAAATTTATTTTCTAAAAAAAGTCTAAATCTCAACAAATTTCTAAAATTTACGCAATTCCTAGCAAAGTGTGCGCGTGCTCAGCTTATTAGGATGCGCCGTCTGCTAACCTAAAATCGTCTGCTACTGCACTGTTGTTGTTATATTGTTAAGTATCTGCTTTGTTTGATAATTTCCCGTAAAATTTCTTTCCAAGAAACTTCAGCTATACAATTTCTTTCTTAATGAAAACTAGTTTATTCTTTCTCGTTACAAACTTTGTAATACACTTAATTCCCACAGTCACTTTAAAGTTAACTACTTTTATAAACACACGATATAATTCACAACGATTCACGCACTTTAATTACGGTGCCTACAGCTCGATTGACTCAATTATCTATCTCTATATCTGTCTATCTGCAATTATATCTCCGATTTATTTGCCGGGCTTATATACTAAAATAGTGGGTGCCTAGAAAAGACTAGAGTTGCCAGGAACAGTCATGATCCTTCTAGAAACTCCAGCGCCCATGCTTCCAGCGTCACGTGACTTCCGCTGTCGTAACAGTATACTGTATTTGAATTTACTTTCATTGGAAGCAGGACAAAAACTTGTGCACTGGAGATTGATCGCAACGTCTCACGACCGTTATAAAAAATAGTTTCCCTACTGTAAAAGCTGTATTATTATAACTTGTAATAAAATAATAGTGTTACGCCTCCAGTCGTTAGTTAATTTTTCGTAAATTCGTTTCGACGAAACTTTAGCGACACAAGTCCTTTCTTAAATAAAACTGGTTTATTCTTTCCGAATACAACTTTACGATACACTTAATTTCAACAGTCGCTCTATAACAAACGCTATAACTCACGTCTCACGTGGCCAACAATATTCTGTCCGCATACATTCAATTACTCATTGTTCCGTCACGTTGTGACCGTCTTATATATACAAGACTAACATCTCTGGTAAATGTTAGAGCAGGATATTTCGAGAAGGACGTGGCGTGATACTAGTCACGTGACCTCGCTGAGGCAAAAATAGTTAATCAGTAATAGTTTCGTTTTGAATTTACTTAAAGCTTCTTCAAGTTAAATTAAACATTAACATTGCAGATACAAGTCGCTGGACTGATCACTTTGTTGCTGCAAGTAGCGATTTAGGTTTACTACTACACGTAGTAGTTATGGTTTGTTTTGTTTTGAATTTTGCGCAAAGCTACACGAGGGCTATCTGCGCTAGCCATCCTTAATTTAGCAGTGTGGGACTAGAGGGAAGGCAGCTAGTCATCACCGCCAACTCTTGGGCTACTCTTTTACCAATTAATAGTGGGATTGACCGTCACCTTATAACGCCCCCACGGCTGAAAGGGCTAGCATAATTGGGGTGACAGGGATTCGAGCCTGCAGATTACGAGTCGAGCGCCGTAACCACCTGGCCATGCCGGGCCCCATGTAGTAGTTTTGATCACGGATGTTTTTAGCGCCGCGAACAAGGTAGTGTTATGACAGCGGAAGTTACGTGACGCTACTGGCGCGTTTGGTGCTGGTAGCGTGCGTGAAATTTCTCGAATGATCGGGGAGGCCTGAGTGCAATCGAGGCGCCCCCTTTGTTACGCCTCCGTTCGTTAGTTAATTTTCCGTAAATTCGTTCCAATGAAACTTTAGCGACACAAGTCCTTTCTTAAATAAAACTGGTTTATTCTTTCTGAATATAACTTTGCGATACACTTAATTTCAACAGTCGCGCTATAACGAACGCTACAATTCTCAACGAACGTCTCACGTGCTCGACTCAACAATACTCAGTTCAACTACACATTATCTCCGTCGCTTTGTGGCCGGTCTT
>NW_013671911.1:46469-53993 GCF_000517525.1 Limulus polyphemus | reverse complement strand
CCTGATTTGGTATTGCATATGCCTCACAATTAACAAACGACCAGAGACGTAACATTATAAAATAATCTGACATTGTTCACGAAGATCTTATGACTTTCCGCTTACAAATAGTTTGTTTCATATATGAAATGTGATGTAAAACGTGGGCTATCTTTTGGGAATTCTGGCTCTGAATAATATACTTTTTTTGCAAGGTTTTGGTGACTCAGCTGTAGAGTATTAATATGTTTAAATCTTTTCTTTCCAGAATAGGTAATATGGTCCAACTTAAGACTAATCTAGTTTGAAATGTTTTACTTCTAGTTGAAGAAAATTCTAGTCTCTCAATAGATCTTATGCCCTAATAAATAAATGTGTAAGATTTGAGGTTCACATAGGTTCCTAACGCATTATATAGTATTTTCCAGTCTGAACACTTGTTTAGTAGTTGAATATTAAAATATAATATTTGGGTATAAATTCATTACAATTATCTCGAGTATGTAGGTGCAAATAAAACAACCATTTTACTAAAAAAGTAAAAATAAATTTATTGCACATCACACTGCATTCTTTTCCCTGTTAAACTTTTGTTTGTTATCTGCTAATTAACATTCTTCTTTTAGAAACAGTTATAATTATAGGTATATTGTACTGTAACACAGTATGCCTCCCACACAAAACATGTGGTAGTGATAATCTTACAAAAATGACATATTTTAAAAACCAAAATAAGGACCACAGTTTGCATGTTATAATGTTACTAACAAAATGTTTCAAGCATTTATAGTATAACATTTCATAATCTTGATTCACAAAACGTTTCTCGACAATTTACTTAGTATATTTCTTCTTTTGTTACAATTTTATGCCAACTTCGATTGTTTTTTCATTTAACTAAAGGATAAATTTTGTAATTTCATCACTCTCCAGTTGTTGTGACTTGGCTAATGACTCCTCATCTTGAGGGATTGTAACAGTAGCTAATCCAACCATGGGAGTGGGGAGAGAGCCTGCTTTCTTCCATTTAGAACAAGTTGGTTCCAAAACCAAAACTTCATTTAAAGCTCTCATACCCGCTGTTGTCAAACCACCAAATATATAAATGTTCTCACCTGTTTTAAGTAAATAGAAATGGATATAACTAATAAGAAATGCAAAATAATATTCATAATTACAACTAATAAAAGAATTGATAAAAAAGTTAATTGTTTTATTGTGGCCATAGTGAATTTTTTCATTGAAAGAGTATTCTATATGGTTTAAGCCATTCACACCATAACAATTGTTATTCTAAGAAATAGCTTACGTAAACAACTTTCCAATCACTATCCTAACAATCTTGATGAGCACAACGTATGAAATTATCAGAAACAAATTATTAAAACTGATCAAAATATAGGAGACATAGTGTGGTTGATATACTATTATACATTCTTCTTCTTAGAAAAACCCTACGGGATTAAATAAATAGTGTTATGTTTCAAAAATACAGTAAACCTACTACGATTATCTTGTAAAAAACATAATTTATAAAAAACCATGCTTCAACAGCAAAAGGCATTCATATCATACCAATTGTTATTTCCTTAACTGTTAATTGTGCATGTTTACAACTATTTCAAACTGATTACAGAGGACTGGGTACATTATACTAAAATGATTTTATATAGACAAATCAGAAAGTCAAGTGAAGACCTTAAATGACATACAATCTCATAAGAACAGAATGAATCAAACTACATTTTAAAATTGTTTGTCATTTAGTAGATAGTTCGATGCCTATGAAAAATTTTCACTTTTGACAGCCCTTTCCAACACAAAGGATTCACACATTCAGATAACAAAAATGTGTTGAAGTCAGAGATTTACAATTTCCAAGTTGGGGATATCTCTTATACTTAATGGCATTGGAAAACAAAGGAATGTGGATCAACTAAGGGAACCAGCACCATCTAGAAAGAAATTACTCATGGTATGCAAAGTGCAGCATTTTATAATGGGTGAGATTCCACAAACACAAAGTTCAGTGGTAAAAACTGTCCATGGGTCCCAAATGAAAGTATGCAATATAATCAAGAAGAATCCCTGCCTGGAAGAACAACAAAAGTCAAGTGTACAGAAGTTGTTTGCATGACATATCCATTCATACATCACATACCTCAAGCAGCTGAAAAATGAAATGAATATTCATGATATTCCATACATATACACAGGTATACAAGAGAGATTATGAATGGTGGGTAATGATGATTTAAAGTGAATTAAACTTGTAATTCTGTCATAAATGAATAGTTTACCACCTTACTTGTGATACAATCAATATGATAGGTGTGAGCATTTTATATGAATATATTGTGGAATGAAAATCTTATTATAATATTTCTCATGAGTAATAGCATTCTGTGCTGTATAACTACAAGAGAATATATTTTGCATAAGTAGAATTATAGTGCAAACAGTAAGTATATTTCAAATAAAAAATAAAACTATGATTATTATATTAACCTTTAAATTAGTATTATTTTGCAATACTTAATGAAATATTTGTGTAAATCTGATACTTTTTAATACTGTACTATGAACATTCTTTATACAAACTGTTATGAAAAACATTTTGTTCAACTTTTGTGTTTTAAACACTTATAAAGTTATTACCAACAGATGCAGCAGCCACGCTGTGTCTTGGTGAAGGCAAAGATATTGTTTTCTCCCATGTCTTTGCTTCATTGTCATATACACAAACATCACAAGAACTCTGAAGAGAACTATTATGTGAGGCACCTCCTATAGCAAAGAGTTTTGTCCCAGTGTCCACCAAAGTAACAAAACAACGAGGTGAAGGAAGTTTAGATATCTTGAAGTACCATCTAATATTAAGAAACAAAAGAATATCTCAGAATAATAAGTTTAAGATAAGCTAAAAGTTATTGATCATAAATAATTTAAATATTTAGGCTTAGTGATTTCCATATATGTCTTCAAACCCTAATTATGCAACAGTACTTATAAGGTTTTATATTTAGAAGTGTTTCCAATTATTTTAAATTTCTTGTGTGCTATGTAATGTGTTATTAACTTATATTCAGTTTACAACAACACTGTGTTAATTTTACAAGTTGAGTGAAATGAAATCTGTTGATTCTTTAAGAAATCCTTGATAAGCATATTAAAAACCACATATTTCACAGACAGTAGCTCTATATTTTGAAACTTGCATTATATTCGTTATATGTTATATTTCTGATGTGGGCTTAAATTTGAAATATAATATTTTAGATTATTTTTTGAGATTGAAAAAAAAGAGCATGTTTCTTATGTCTTTGAGTATTTTTCCTCCAGCAAACAATGAAGTATACAGTGTTAGATATTCAATAACAGTAGTTTGGATACAAGATCAGCTATGGCTATAGGATACTACAAAAATATTACCTGTTCCTTTCAGGATTATAAACCTCCACATCAGCAGTCTGGTACAGTTTTGAGCTTAGCTGTATCATACCACCAGCCACAAAGAGTAGACCTTTGTGTGCCACCACTCCCATGGTCATGCGGGGACAACATAATGGAGAATCCAGTTCAGCCCACTTATTAGTTTTGGGGTTGAAAGTCTCAACAGATGATAAAACTCTGGAATTGTATGAAATTAAATACTTAAACTACTGCAATAACTAGATACAAATAGGTGAAATTATGTAGTTCTTACATTAAATAATATTTTCAGAAAAATTACAATAAATTTGGACATGTTATTGTGATATTCCTAGATAAACCAGTTTCCTCCAATAGTGAATACAAAAAAGTCAACAGAATAATAGAAGTTTCAATCAAGATATTTAGTGCAAAGTAATTCTATAATCTCTGGATAACTGAGTTTGTAAAGTAGAAGTGAAGAGTCTGGATACAGTTGTACAAAAGCTCAATGAACAAACTTTATTCAAACACATACAAAAAAAAGGATGTATATATATATATGTGACATGCCAGACAGTTTCTTTTAATTGGAGAGCTAGCTTCAAAACTGTTTCTCTCTCTCAAGGTTTGTTTCAGACGAAATGACCATTAATTTACTGTCGTGTAAGACAGTTCCAGAATGACTGGTCATTTGATTTCAACTGAAACATCAAGAAGGTCATAACCTCAAAATATCACTTGACCATCAAAGGAAAAGATGAGTGTTTAACTTTACATACCATGTACAGCCTTTCAATGTCTTTTACATAGGAAGACAAAGGGTGTTATTTAAGGTGAATAACACAGTACAAGAGCAGTTAGAGTGACAGAACCTTAACACATCTTCTTGACCTATGCATTACACGTAAACTGCACATAAGTCTGCATAAATAAAAAATTATTAAAGTAAGAACACATAAAATGCACAGTGTACCTATATAACACATTATCAAAGCATGAACGAAAAATGTATATAATCAGAAAGTTAAAATCAATACTTGAATGAGCATAAGATTGAGGGTAAACTTAAACAAAAAACATTATCTAGGTAAAAATCTGTTCATAAGTCTAATGATAATCTGGTTTTATATTACAGTTGGTTCTTCAGGATTTGGGATAAATACTATGTAACTTTCCTTTTCTGCAACATCATGTTTTAAGTGTGATTCACATTGGAGGATAAAATTACACCGATACTACCTAATTAATGAACATGACCAACAGATTCTCATACAGAAAAGTAAGGTAAATCATAAATGGAGGAGATATAAATCAGCTATACACTGATCTTGATTTCAAAGAATACATAAACTTCATCATCTTCTCACTCTAAGATATCTTTTTTTTTATGGTTCTTTCATTAAACATGATAGTTAATTTCTCTCAGTGTTTACTACATTAGGCAGGTTAAAAAAATTAATTTATTACAAATGAGCTAATTGTTCAGATATGAGAAAGAATATCTTTATTCACCTATGAATCTAAACTTTCGGGATTCAACATTTTAAATGTGTAAGATAAAACACTGATAAGTTAACTAGCTGATACCATTACTCAATAGTTATAAACACACATGCCTTAATTTATGTTTGGTATCACAAAACCACTAGAATAGATAATGTAAATTGCAATATTTTTTATCTAACACATTTTCACATTCAGGGTGTCTGACATGCAGAAGTGGATTACTCAAACTAGATTATCTAATAGAAATCATCTTTCGTTCAATAGGTAGGTTATAGTAGTTACAAGCAAGCTGGAATAAACACGTTTTTAAAACTTGAAACACAAGAGATAAATCAAACATGGTGAAGGTCCTGACACGATTATGATTAGTACTAGAGGTGTCACTAGGCACAAGCCCATGCCCCAATTCTATTTGACAGTGCCGAATCTCCAGTTGGTGTCTTTAAAGATCAGAATAGAAAACCATGATCGATATAATATTGAAATGTCGAAAATTCCTGCATCTATTGGCCCAAGCCCCGAATCTTATAAATGACATCCCCGATTAGTAAATACAATAAAAATGAATAATCATCATGACAGCAACATAGATATGGGTATTTAAGTTAATACAGCTGACAAGGATTAAATTCAAACTCAAAATTATACATCAGTCACAAACATTATTCCCCAGCACAGGATAAATATGAATACAGTTACATAATAAGGCTTAAAAAAGTGCATCTGTAATTCTTAAACAACCAATATCGAAGAATAAAAATAACTAGACTTTTACATACTTTCCATTATCATTTCTTCCTCCCACAGCATAAATCAATCCATTCAAGGCAGCTGCTCCATGAAATAATCTACAATGGTTCATGTTATTTAGTTTTTTCCATATGTTAGTTGTAAGGTGGTACTGAAAACAGGCATTGGAAGCCACAAGAACTCCAACATGGATATCTCTTGAGTCACATCCTCCTATAGTCAGATGTTAATACATCAGTATCAAAGCAGCATAAGTCAAAAATGAATAATTTTACAGGCTGGTAAACAAATTAAATGGTTCTTTAATGATTTTATAAACAAAAGTTAATCAGTGGACTTCACTTGTTAAACAAAAAGAATAATTGAAATATTAGGGTATAGTTGGCTTATGCACAATAGTTATATGAATGTTTCAGAAAAACCAAATACTAAAACAGTGTAGTTTTGTTTTTTTTACATTTTACCACTCACTTGAATGTATTCCATTTCTATGCATAATTTAATCTGGATACTCACAGAAAAAATGTCTAACCTTAATGATTCAAATATACTAACACCATACAGATACACTTTTAGTCTGTTTTGGTACAAACAGATATGATTTTAAAAAATCAGAATTGTATCAAATTATTTATAAGGATTAATTTTTTGGAAAATGTAACTTAATAATAAAGCAAAAGACGAACATAATAATTTCAAAATTTTATCATCAGTAATCACAATTGTAAATACAACAGAATTATGATATAACTTGTAATACACAAGAAGTAAACAATTTGAATATAAAAAGTATAACAACAGAAAACTGAAAGTGTGTAGTAAAATGAAATAGTTAAATTAAAACAGATTTCAATTCAGTGAAGAATGTGTATTATTTAGAGCAGGAAGAAGAGATTTTATGTATCACATTTCTTTTATTAGAAGTTCAGTAACATGTGTGGCTGTTGAGAGAATTTTAAAGTTGAAAAAAGAAATAGGATGTCCCGTTTCTGTATTCTGCTGGTAGATAGCAAAGTTGGGAAGGTTTATAACCTTTTAGTTTTTGTAGATATGCCCATATGTTCACATGCTCATACTTTAAGATGACGTCCTGCTTCATCAGGAAATGTCCTATCATCGGTAACAGTCACATCAGTGGTAGTAACTTCATCAAGGGCTTCACTGTTTCCCTTCTCAAAACTGAGTAGAGTTTCTTCTTTGACAGTGGCACGTCTTCAGCAGTGTCATTTGTTCTGTTGTTCACTTCGTTCCAACTGAAATGTCCTGGACCGTGATAACGCCAAAACCTGTTGGCATGCACCATTTTTGGCTTACCTCGCCGACCACATTTTATTCGGAAAGTCACATCTGAGGGATGATCCACTATGTCATATGGGCCTTCCCATGGAGAAGACAACTTAGGAGACTTCCCTTTGGTCTTCCTGGGATTATACAACCACACCTTGTCTCCTGGTACAAAACTGACTTCAGTAGATCTCTTATCATAAGTTAACTTCATCGAATCAGCAGACGTTTTCAAGTTTGAACACACTTGATGGTGAATATCATCCATCCTTTCAGATAACACTTTCACAAACTCTGACACATTTTCAGGCAACTCTTCATAGGGTGGGCATCCTGTTAACAGATCCACTGGCAACCGAAGTTCCCTGCCAAACATCAACTTTGCTAGAGTGTATCCAGTGGCTTCATGCTCTGCTGTCCCATAGGCCATAAACAGTGGAGGGAGTAAGACATCCCAGTCATCTTGGCGGCTATAA
The DNA here is from genome assembly GCF_000517525.1 of Limulus polyphemus. Taxonomy (NCBI): domain Eukaryota; kingdom Metazoa; phylum Arthropoda; class Merostomata; order Xiphosura; family Limulidae; genus Limulus; species Limulus polyphemus. The sequence goes on along the minus strand of NW_013671911.1, from coordinate 46,584 downwards.
CAAAACTTTGCCAATTCCTGTCCCAGTGTTCAGTTGTACTTTTCTACCATCCCATCGGATTGTGGGTGAAGTGGCGTTGTCCTGGTCTTTCAGATGCTAAACAACTTGCAGCATT
>NW_013671911.1:41300-45585 GCF_000517525.1 Limulus polyphemus | reverse complement strand
TGTATTGCTGCCATCAAATCTGCTAAGCTGTAGTTTGATTTTCCGCCTCTCGTTTCCATCTTCTTTTTTTTATTTCTTTTTTTTTATCCCACTTTCTGACACCAATTTGTTATGTCTCTGGTCGTTAGTTAATTTTCCGTAAAAATTCTTTCCGAAGAAACTTTAGCGATACAAGTCCTTTCTTAAATAAATCTGGTTTATTCTTTCTGAATACAACTTTGCAATACACTTAATTTCCACAGTCCCGCTATAACAAACGCTATGATTCACAACGAACGTCTCACGTGCTCGACTCAACAATACATCTCTCTCTGTCCGCAGTTCAATTACACACTGTTCCCGTCACTTCTTGGCCGGTCTTATATACACAAGACTACCCCATATCTAGTAGTCTCCCGACGCTTCATGAACGTTCTAGAAGCTCGTGACGTGTTACTAGCGTCATGTGACCTCCGCTGTCGTAACAGTATTTTCAAAATAAGTTTTAAAATGTAAACGTTATTTAATCTAGCACACGTAAAACACACATTTCTTTTTGAACAGTTGGACTGTTCTGAGTTCTATCGCATGATTGAGATAGCGGAAACCTACCATCATCTATGAGACTATGTAAAAAAATGTAAAAAAAATTTAATGAAAACGAATACTTGTATATCAAAGAATTATGCATCTTGATGATGAATTGTAACCTTACCAATGACATAGATACATTTTTCCAACACAACCATTGCATGGTGGTTTCGAGGTAATGGTATTTTTTCACATCTCTCCAATATTGTATTTCGTGGATTGTATCGTAAAAGCAAGGTACCTGATAAGAAAGAAACATCATTGTTTGATAAAGCCCTTAAAAGTATAAACATTATATACACACACACACACACATATATATATATATATAATTCTAGGGTAAGTTTAAAAACATTTAAAGATGTGTTACCTAATGATTAGTTATAAATGTTATTAATAAAAATTATCAGAAATAAATACAAAGCCCGCTATATCATTTTATTCACAACTTGTCACTGAATTATACCAATTTTAGGGGAATTTCACCCCTCATGAGTAACCCTCGAAAAGGGGTAAATGAAATGAACAAGATTAGGCTTCTTCTTCTTATAGTAGTGGAGTTCATACTACATGTATGGTGTTTTTAATTGTTCTATACTTACTGAACTATAACTGTGACAAGCAGTGAATCAAATGATATATTGGGCTTCATATTTAATTTCAGTATCTTACATATCATTAAAGACGCTTATTTGTTTTTTAACTCCTATACAAATTAGGTTCACTAAAACATTATACATATAATATACAAACTGCCACTATAAGCCTAGTCTTGTTTTTTTTTTTTTCAATTTGTCCATGTCTAGGGTTACTAATGACGAGTGGAATTCCCTGAAATTGGTATCACTCAGTGACAAGTGATGAATCATATGATAGATTGGACTTCATATTCATTTTCACCATCTTAAACAGCTTGTCTATTGAATAATTCAGAAGAACAAATTATACAAATAATATAAATGTTTCAGATAATAACCAGTATACACGTTATGCAGATGCACAAAAAGTTACCACCAGCGTAATGTTTAGAATTGTAGTCTCCTTTCATTTCTGCTAGCATGATCTGGTGGTTGGGGCGCGCGGTTGCGGGTTTGAATCTCCATCATCTAACATGCTTGCCCTTTCAGCCGTGGAAGCGTTATAATGTGATGGTCAAAAGAATAGCCCAAGAGTTGGCGGTAGGTAGTACTGACTAACCGCCATCTCTTTAGTTTATCCTCCCTAAATTAGGGACGGCTATCGCAGATAGTCCTCGAATAGCTTTGCGCAAAATTCAAAACAAACTAAGTCATTTTAGCTGGCATAGAAAAAGACTAAATAAAACATTGTTGTCGGTAAAATACTGGCACGAGACAATGATATTCGTGCCACAGTTCCGACGTCTACGCTTGAAAGGAACTATTAAACTACAATTAAAAGGTATTCTCTAGTATTGTGTTCTTTTGTAACTAACCTTTATACATCAAGATAGGACCACCTCGATTTATGAAGTACCACTTGAAATTGATTAAATCATCGTAAATTTTAACATTATTTCTACAATTATGTTTGACAGTGCTCATGCAATAAATAGCCTTTGATTTCTGTCTTCTTTTCACAAAAATTTAAATAATTAGTCGTTGTAGTTGACTGACACCCAATTTGGAAAGACGTGACATGAGTGTAACGAAAACTAAGTAAGTATACCATTAAAACATTGTGTCTCTTACACACCAGTTGAAAAAAAAGGTGAAATTAATTTTGGGTAAGTGACATACATACAGTGGTCAATACAAAGTAGAAACCTGATCTACTTTATCAAAAAACAATTATACATTTCATAAATAATTTCGACGCGGTGTTGGAAAAATTCATAAAGAAACGACGCTGGCGTACAAGTTACTCCTTTTTCTCTGTGATATAAAGTATTACAAAAAACAGTCTCACCTGATAAATTTGTTTGTATTATTGAATTTTGCGCAAAGCGACACTATATATGGCTGAGATATCCACCATATTTTTAAATTGAGAAAAATATAAAGAAGATAACTAGTCAACACCATCCACCACAAGCTCATTAACTTCTTCTCAGACTGAATGCTTGGATCTGACTGTCATCTGAGGCTCTAGAGTGTGGAGTGCTGTTTCTTTTTTCCAATATCGGGACACGAACCGTGGAAATTCAGATCCACAGTCGGGTACACTAGTCACTGGGCTGCACTTAGGCTACCCATGATAAGAGGGGCAATAATGAGGGTGTCAGTTTTATGGGGGCCGAATTCTTTACAGTAGGTATCTGTGACTTGTTGGCAATAAATGTCAACAATAAATGGACAGCAATCCATTTATTATAGTATATATTCAAAACAAGTTAAATGTATGTACAAAAATTCGCAACACTATTGGTTATCACAGTTGAGACTAGAGCTTTAAATAATTATCTTTTTTTTAAATCAAAAGTCCACACAGGCTAGTTAAATTACTTTAGTATCAATTGACAAGACGAATTATTTCTTCTCTCCTCTGTTATCACAATAAAATCAGTGATAAATTCACTTACGTTAACCTGTGGGTTACCACAGTTATATCCAGAGCTTTAAATAATTCTCTTTTATGTCAAAAGTCCATATAGGCTGGTTCAATTACTTTAGAACCCAACTAACAAAACAAATTATTATTCTCTATCTCTGTTGTTACAATGCAAGCTGTGAAACTCACTTAAAAATCACCACTATAGCTGTTGGTTACCACAGCTGTATCCAGAGTTTTAAATAATTGTCTTCTTTTCGTCAAAGTCCACACAGGCGGGTCCAATTACTTTAGAACACTCTTTGACAAGACAAATTATTATCCTCTATCTCTGTTGTTACAATACAAGCTGTGATACTTTTACTTCAGAAACCGCCTGTTACCGCTAACATGACAATCACGCAGTCTAACTTCACTTTTTTCACTTTTACTTTCACGAACTTCTTTTAACTTCTTGCTTGCACTCTGCATCTGCACGTATTTATAACACGCAACAGAAAAATCTAGAGCTATCTAGCCCTCTAGTGATAACAATTTTCACATAAGTAGAAAAGATTAGAGGCTTAAAGTAAGATGACGTCAACAATATTACAAAAGCCTAGTACAACAATCTAACTGCATACACAACGTACGACTCGTACAGAGTTATGTGACGAAGCTTGTCATAACTATCAGTTTTAAAATAATGAACTTTTAACAATCTTGTTATGAAAACTAAATGATCATTAAATATTAAATCATTAAATAAAATAAACAGTCTTGTATATCCAACACAGGGTACAAGTTTAATAAAATAATTTACTTTAAAACAAGCAACATCTTAGTTAAGTGGACATAATAAATACAACATAATGAAAACACAAAGCAAAGATGTTCAATTTTTACAAGCAATATTTTTGTCACAAAATTTCTTCTAGATATTTCTACTATTTTGGCAGAACTCTTTACCACTAGTGACTTATTGATTAGTTTCTTCAAAGTTTAAATTTCCTAAATTCTATATGTTGTTATTTTGATTCAAAAATTAAAACAAAGACTATAATGTTACTGTTTCAAATGCCGAAATCGGGTGAAGCATTGAGACTGATAAGCTTAATAATAGTGATTAAAATTACATTAGACTGCAGATATTCTTTTTACGTTCTTTTTAATTAGGCCATTATGAATTTCGAATCAGATGTGTATAAGAATATCATTTTGAATATAT
>NW_013671911.1:31696-40358 GCF_000517525.1 Limulus polyphemus | reverse complement strand
CTGACGCAACGATATATATATTGTAATAAAGTGATTGTAATTTTATTTTTCAGAAAATCAAATCAATTCTATACTAAATTCTTACGCACGCACACATACAAATCTCAAATCAATAAAAAACATAGAATATTTGTAACTACGTGTAATTATGGTATTATTATAGTCCAAAAGAAACGAATAATATAATAGTTTTTCCTACTAGTTACTATCTGGTAAGTCTTTTCTGGGTTGATTCCTCCTGTTGCTAAGATAACAGGTGTTTCTGTCATCTGTATTGATCCGACCAGTCTTGACAATACTTTAGCTGGGTAGCTGAACCAGTCAGGGGCAATAACTTCTTCACAATTTGATTTGGCAGCTAGCAAGATGTTGAGACATGGATCCGGATTAAATGGATCTGTATAGGAATACACACTTCCAAGTCGCTGAAAAAAAAAAGAGAGATGTAAAATTGATAACTGGCAATGAGATCTTCATGTGCATGTTGCGCATTAAGCTCTTTGTACTCAAAGACTTATTTAATACCATAAAATAATTTATAGTGTTTAAAATAGTCTTTTATGAATATTCAGTCCCATTTTTAAAACATAAAAGGATTCAGTCTTAGAAGAAACAAAATTACAATATGGCTGATGTTTTACTTATGTGACTTAAACAATGAGCGAAATGGAATGTATACATTTTAAGATAAATCCCATTATACGTTAACTCTTTTCAATCCTTGCATTGATATCGTTAAACTTAAATCAAAATTTGAAGCTACGTTATTTGCTTACAGATTTACATTACAGCACAATGTTGGGAAAAAAAAAGAAACCTAATAGAGCCTCTACCTTTTAAAATATACTTTATAACTTATATTATAGTGTTCATTATTTAGGTAACAATAGAAGTGTGAGTATTTGAGCCTTACTGACATTTCTTTCAACACTGATATGGTATCATTGCAGGCTGTATTTGGATTTTTTAAATTTAGATGTTTTTCACTTGTTTGCTATAAGGAGTTTTAGCACGATATAGTAATGACTTCTGTGGCCTAGAAATTTCCTGAGTGTCCAGAATTGATGTAACATCTTGAATTTTCGTGAGATATGTGGGTGTACAAATGTTGTATGAAAACACACCAAATTTAATCAGTAAGTTAGTTACTCAGAGCTTTACATTTTTAAGTTTGTGCTGTAGGTTCAAGAAGACAATTAACGAATAAGTGACTGTTAAGGTTTATTTGTGAGTTAGGCCTATCAACGAATGTAAACTGGCTTACGTTATCGTTAAGTGGATTTGGACTTTGCTTTATTTCTACTAAATAATCAAACAGAACCCACCGGTAATAGAAAATATTACAGCAGTATTCTGTGTGACAGCCATGGTGATCAATGTAATTTTTTTTTACAGGATTCTTTTACGCAAAACCCTTAGCTTAATGTTCTTTCCTTCCTTATTACATGTTTTCTAAGCTCATTTAACTGTACACGGACTATTGCTTTCAAAGGACTATTTGGGCAACCCAAAAATACAGAAGTCCATGGAATATTTTGGCAAATTGTGTAGGTTATTAATTTTAATTTGTTCTTGCATTTGGCAGAGGAACTGTATGTTGGCTTGGATGTGTGATTGGATTATTAGTTTTGACAAGGCTGGTATCCACTCCATATAAAGATTGTATTTCTTTACAGTATTGTGGTAACAGCACGTTAACCTGACTGTATGCAGAAATCAGTTTTGCATTTCCCTCGATTCTCCAGGTGTTTAACTTATCATTATAGCTGTTGCACATAGCCTCAATATATACCCTGGAATATCTTTCTCTGTCCCATTTGTTAAATGTTATATTATCAGCGGGACCTTAACAGATCACCAGAATTTATTACAAGTACGTAACTAGACGTATGATTCATCCAGAGTGATGATATTGTTACAAACCAGATACCGTCCATCCAACTCTTGTGTTGCTTGTGTAGATATCAATACACCTGAACTATTTTGTTAACAGTTCCGGAAGGGGTGGGTAAGTCCTTCTTTACTTGCAATAAGATTAATTTATTTGCATTTTTACTTATTGATTACCAAACATAAATATAATTGCAAAAGAGATTCAGAGGTTTTAACCTGTATAGTTATATGTCACGAGAATAGTCAGGGTCAAGGTGATTGGTTATGCATATAATTGCCATAGATTGTGAACAACCCCTCCACCCACCCCCACGTTTTTCACGAATACAAGTGTACAGTAATCCTTCCCACTAATTTTCGTTCCTAACTTGAGGAACTAGTCTTTACTCTTACGTCTTATTATACTCATTTTTGCTGCACTTACAAAATTTGAATTTTGTATATATTTTTACCGTCATAATTTTTCTATTGAATAATTTCTATCAATATTTCTATTGAAAATTTTTAGGTTTTTTATTTGCCCTGATAAGTTGCTTTTGCAAATCTAGCACGTCTCTTTTAGTTAAAACTATAAGTTATTTTTCATGTTTACTTTTATGTTTTTTGTTATTAAACACAAAGTTACACTGTCAGATATTATTATCTGTTAATTAATACGTTCTTCATAATTCATCTTTTTACCTGCTCATAAACGTTGGACTAGTTTTAGACATTACACGTAAATAAGTGTTTATAATAATATACTTACCTTTGATTAACAACTAAGTAGTTTTAAATTTACAGTCTGGAATTACCGTAAATAGCTGAGAAACCGGTTCATGTCCCGGCTGTTTTGCAAAAGGAAGGGGGGGGGGGACTCGCTTCCTGTTTATACTATGTTCAAGAGTATAAGGGTGAAACAAGAGAATCATAGGTGTACAAAAATTAATTTTAATCGATTAATATTATCTTTCTGAATAAAACATTTAATGACTCTTGTAGTAGATGTAGGCAGCTTCCTCCTTAGCCCCCCAAATTCATGCTTAGAAAGATGTTTTTGTGAAGTATTGTTAAACGATTCTCCATAGCAACTAGCACACTTGTTGTTTTATATGCATCTTTGGACTTTAAACAACTTCACGTTTTCCTACAATGATGTCGAATCGAATACATTCTTTCTAAGTATAATGAACATTTGATTATATAGTTAGTTGTTGTTTTAAACCAACATTCTGTTCTACAATATTGATAAAAACATATTACAAGAAACTCTTTCCAAAGTCAATTGAAAAACTACTGCTGTTGGAGTTAAATGTGAACAGTAAGAATACTTTAATATTGTTCTGGCCTATATTTTTAGTTTTAATGTTTTAGTTCACTAGAGGAAGTTTTTTTCACGTTGTTGATTCCTCACGGTCACGGCTGTAATGGACCTGTATTTCTCATATTTGTAACAATTCCCTTTTTCTGAAATCCTTTTGGAGGAATTTGTATTCCCTACAATCTTTTTTCTGCAGTTCCTTGCACTATGTCCTCTGAAAGTTACATTTGAAACACCTATTGTAGTTTTTCTAACTAATCTTTTCAGCTCTTATAGACTATAGTTAGGAAGAGTTGATGTTCAATACTACTGGGTCCGATGATCCTATGACTTCCAGATGGTGCCATTGTTTGTTTACTTGCGACTTTATTTCAATCTCTAACTGGAGAGAGATTTTCAAATATGTACACCTACTTTACTCCAACCTAATTCTCATATCCTCTTCTGTAATGGCATCTATGTATTGGTCAAGTGCCAACGAAAACATTATTTTACGTGGAACATCTGGGTAAGATAATTGGGCGAGTCTTACCAAATCTTCCATAACTTTGGCTTTTTTCTTTCCTCCGTACACTGTTCCTAAACTTTGCTTTAGATACTTCCTTATTGTGTGTCACTCCAAACCTAAATGATAAGGCAGACACCATTGCTTGATAGTTGTTACGGCTCTTGGATGGAAGGTTGCTTAATGGCAGAAAGATGAATAACTTATTGTTCGCTATTCCACCTGTTCACTCTAGAAACTATTTTGAATTAAGCCTAATATGCCTCCCATAGTACTTTTCTATAATATACCATTGGCTTCTCGGTTGGTCAATGTTGTTGAACTGGATTGCTAAATTCTGGAGTAGTCCAGGAAAGTTCTGCAGTCACAGATGGCGTAACAGGTGTAGACAAAGTTGGTTCTCCTATCTTATATTTAATGGTGTTCTTCATTGGATTTTTTGGGGCAAATGCTGAACGATGTGTGGTTGTTTTATCTTTGCATTTACCAATTGTTTTATTCTGTTATTGATGTTCTTTTCTACTTACTTAATCTTGCTGTTATGATGTTTATGCATTTCATAGATGTCTTTCTGTACTTCTTTAAATATTACTTCTCTTTCTTTAACCTCTTCTCTTAGATTTCCGTCTCTTACTTCTAGATATTTTATTACTCCTATAAGTTTCTTCTTGGCCTTCTTTTAATTTTATGTCTCTTTCTTCTTAATATTCTTTTAATGCTCTGTCTCTTTCTGTTTGATTTTCTTTATGATGTTTTATCATTTCTAGCAAATTTCCAACCTCGCTTTGTGCACATTTTGTCATCTTAAAGATTAGTTAAAGTATTCTCATTAAAACAATTCAACTTCTAACACAGTGTTGTGACCAGTGGTAAAGTAGGACTAGAGTAGACCAAAACTGCTCCTCTACTTTTTTTTTGGTGTGATTAAAATAAGCAAACATATTTCTAACATAAATTTAAGTTATAGCTAGAGTATTTTATGTTATTAAACTTGAATTAAACTTGTTATTATATTTGAAAATAATAACATTATTTGTGCAACATGATGATGTAGAAAATAGAATTACAGACAGATATATCTTTTGTGATGTGAAGATGTTATATAAACTAAAGATCATATATCAATAGTTTTTTGATGACTCAGACATGCTAGTTGGATATATAAACTTAATTGGTAAGGGCTGGTAATTATGAACGAGTTAAATGTCTAAAATGCAGCCTATGTGTGCATATATAATTGAAGAGATGGAAATTTATTAGGACTTAGTTGGTGCTCCGGCACAAACATTTTTACCCCCACGCATTTGTTTGTGATGTGTTCTATTGTTGGGTTCCCTTGGATTATTTAGTAAAAGTAATGCAAACTCTAGTATACGTAACTATAACAAATGAATTCATTTCTTCAATAACGCTTGTTACAAGCTGCGTTTAATGGTAGGCCTACTTCACGATCACAAACAATGCTTCAGTTGAAATTCCAAATTAATGTACGCCTAACTTAATTGCAAAATTTGTTCACTAACTGAATAACAATAAACACGCTGACTGTCTCACTTACTAACTGAATCACAGAAAAACGGATGCACTCTAACTTCTTCAGTCTGGCATTTTTATATTGTATTAGTTTTCTATATACTACAGGAAACTTAGAGATTCTACAGCGAGGCTTAAACTTTCATTAAATTTCTAAACTTCATCAATCATTACTCATTTAAAAAAACTCCCTCTAGTGAACAAATACATTAAAAGAAAAAATATGTAGCCCACAACAACATATAACTCCATATATTATCTACGGTAATAACATTAAATTACTTACAACAATTTTCTTTTTCATGTACGAAGAATTGTTACACTGTTGTATTTTATAGACAAAACCTTACCCGTTCTTTGCCTAGAAAACCACTATACGTTTTTCGAGTACTGTATCCTCTATAGCTGGCTTGTATTCTCACAGCTGCATCTCGCCTCCATTTTAACTCTTTCCGTGTACAATATCCTCGGAAATGGGCTTGTATAGTAACAGCAGCCATATCTAACTCAGACTTCGATCGATAAGGAAAACTTTTCATACATTTGTCCTAAGCAATATTAACACACATTAACATGTAGAAAGACATCGTGAGGAAAATTACATCTATTATTACTTGGAATTGCCTTGATAAGGCTTAATCTGTTTTATGTTTTTCACTCAATGACAGCTCTTATTTCTTTATTATAAAATGTAAACACAAAAATTCCTTCCATTAAACTAAATAAATGGATCATTGAAGTATTTTGCATAATATTAGATTGAAGCTAATTAAATACTTCAACACTGAATGCAAAATATCCATACTGGAGTTAGTTAAAACTTATTTTATTGCATTATTTATTTAATTCGATATATTGTGGTATGTAGGCACTCTACATATTTCCCATCCCCTTATTTAGTACAAATCTTTCATAATTTACATACATACTGGTACATAGTATTAATATAGAATGTCTGTCAAGGGAGTTACTAAGTTCCCTTCTCCTAGTTATCTACTGAACTTGGTCAGTAAACTATAGTATCACATTTGCCTTCTCGTGTGAAGGATTCCTGTAAATTGGAGCATACTTTGTAGAAAAAGACGGCGATCTTTTCCCATGGCCGGTCAGCTGATACCTCGAAAATACAACCTCCATGAACTATAAACAAATTTGTAATTGCCAGTAATCAAGTAAAGTAATCAATAACGACCACACATACCAATTGCCTTATTTAGTCTCCAGGAGAGGACCAGTGATAACCGAGATATAAAGGAAATCCAACAATTCTCTGCTGGAGTTAACCTTGTTCAGGTTGTCTTTTCCTCTGAGCAACACACTCCATACGATGTTTATACTACTACTTAATATCTGAATGCTTACACTAAAACTGCCACCACACATTAGGACAAATGTATGTAACTCTCTGGAGGCCTCTAGTCGTTGCATTAAGCAAAGTCTGAAGAATTTTCTAGCTCAGAACTTTAGGTACCACCAGCTACAATACAGGTAGAAAGCCATATCTCGGTGGTTGATAACAAGATAACAATAGGACAATACACCATCTTGCACTCATAGCTACTCCCACAAGTGTCAGTTCTACTTTCCTGATTCTGCACTGGCCGTGCTTCACTTTGCTGCAAGGAAAGAAACAGCCTGACGTCCTAATTGTGGTATTCAACTATTAGTGGAGTCTCCTATCGTATGGCTTATTGTGGCTATGACAAAAATGGCTATAACTTCAAGATCAGGAGACTAAATGAACAGACAGGATCTCACAATGTTGCAAGACATCGGCATGCCTGTGTTGTGGACCTGAACGATGTAGTACAACACAATCATACTGTTGCGTCAGCGAGGTCACGTGACTAGTGTCACGCCACGTTTCTAGAAATATCCCGTTCCTTCGTGAATGCCCTAGTATTTACTAGATATAGGTTAGCTGGTATATATATATAAGAGGGTGACGGCGTGACGTGACAATGTGTGTGTAGGTAATGAGTAATTGAACTGCAGTCAGAGAGAGATGTATTGTTGAAGTAGAGCTCGTGAGACGTGAGCTATAGTTTGTTATAGCGCGACTGTTGAAGTTGAGTGTATCGTAAAGTTGTATTCGGAAAGAATAAACCAGTTTTATTTAAGAAAGGACTTGTGTCGCTAAAGTTTCGTCGGAACGAATTTACGGAAAATCAATTAACGAACGGAGACGTAACAATACTCTTGTAATGTTGTGATTCAATACGTAGCCATGTGAAACCGCAAATTTGCATGTATATCTGTATGGATCCAACAAGCCTTCATGCCAAATTTAGTGAAGATTCATCAACAGGGGCGAAGTAGTGGTAAAAAACGCCCATAAAACCGCAAAACGCAAAACTGAAAATTTGTATGTACCCTCGTATGGACTTAATGAATCTCCATCTACACCTTGAGAAGTAGTTACATGGACATACAACAGACAAAAGATAGTATTATTATACTTATATAAATGTAGCCCCAAAACTTGCCTTCAAAATAAAATTACAACTAAAATGTTGAATTTAATATTTTAATTTAGTGTATTTTTTAACATTTGTTTGTATGAAATAATTTAAAAAATCGAAACCTTAACCTTAATTGTCGATTTTTGGCCTTCCGTTGGAAGTATAATTCAAATGGTAGAAATAAGTACTCGAGTTGCACAGAGACAATTTATAAACAGAAGAAACAAACTCGGAAATGCGCAGATTTTCAAAAACGTTTTAGCTTATTTTTAGTTCATATAGTTTTAAAACAGTGAATTTTTGAAGTCGGTAATGTAAAGAACTGTAAAATTCAACTATCCGCATGTTTTTCTTTTCTTTTTATATAACTTTCTTGTTCCTGAAATTGTAGAAATCGTAAATATATAATCTGGAACCTGCGATTATTTTCTTTCTCCAATCTGTTTGCCACGGAGCTTCTTTTATTCCTTATATAAGAATTTAAAATTGGTTATAATACCTCAAGTCCACTGAACGCGTGTGGTGGCAGCACGGATTTTCTTTATCGTCATTTATAATGGCTGGAGACGGCTTGAATGGGTAATGAAGAAAAACTTTAATATAAGTTTAACATAACAGCAAATGTACAACGTTTCGACAAGGTTTTGTCATCATCAAGTACAAGTAGTTTACACTGACACAGATATATAATTACAGTATTGAACAAAGAGGTCACGTGACCGGATACTGTTGCAAACTTAGAAGAGGTATCTTGGCACCCCAGGGTGTTGGTTTAGAGTATAGTTGTTTTGTTCAATTAAGATGGATAATAACTGCCCAGAATTCTACATCGGAGAAACAGGAATAAAATTGGAAACCAGATTGACAGAACACAATAAAAACCCGTCCCATGTTTTTCACCATTGCAACTCAAAAAACCATAGTATATCTATTAAAAACACAGTCATTTTAAACAAAGAACCAAACGTA
>NW_013671911.1:20660-31364 GCF_000517525.1 Limulus polyphemus | reverse complement strand
GACAAAACCTTGTCGAAACGTTGTACATTTGCTGTTATGTTAAACTTATATTAAAGTTTTTTCATTACCCATTCAAACCGTCTCCAGCCATTATTAGTCTCAAAGTGGGTTCCTCGTCATCGAATTATCGTCATTTAGTTATGTAATTCTGATATTTGTAAGTCACAGAAAGATAGTAAATTAACTTAATGAATTAATTGTCTCGGTAGTTAATGTTTTGTTTACAATAACTTTAGTTTTGTAACTGGAGCCTGAGGCTAAGCCACCAATCAACGCTAGAATGGTATTCCGCCTTCAGTCAAAGGTAAGTGAAGTTACGTTTTTTGAACACATGTTAGATATATTATTAAAAGTAGACCACTAATAAGTTTTATTTACAAAATAAAGTGATATAAATTCTATCTATTTTTTTATTAATTTTAATATTTTACACGATTTTTTTTATTGCACAATTTCTTTCAAATGGCCTAGCGTACGCGTCATTAGACCTACTAGTACTATGGCATATGCATCAAAACTATCAGATTAACTGTTAGTGTTACCTAACGCATACGTAATGGCGTAGTAAATAGGTATGTGAGGGAGTGGATTTGATTGCATTATCAATCATAAGTTGACAAAACTATCAAATGTGTAATTGAAAAGGATTCATAGGTATCATGCAATGTGTTAAAAATGTTTGTGTTTAAGATTTGGTGACGTTTATGAATTATTAATGTTTATCAGTAAATATATAAAACTGGCTTTACACCATACTTCAGATAAGAAAGGGTTAATCAAGAATGTTGGTCAGGGGAGTCATTAAATTCTTTTTGCGCTAGTTATCTACTGAACTGAGTCATTTGACTAGGTTGTTACATGCACTCTTTCTCGTGGTAAAGATTCTTGTAAAGTGGTATGTAGAAATAGATAGTAATATTTTCCATTGGCATGTCAGGTGATACCTAGAGGATATAATCTCCCTTATATTGCGATGGGAATGGTCAATGGTCACGAAGGTAGTGCCTGCACCCTGCGAAGAATAGCACTATAATTTCTTGTATATAATGCATTGTTTTCTAGACTAGTATAGTATAAGATTCATTAGAGAGCTCCAACTTCGATTGTTTGAGTGTTGAATAAAGGTTGTTTCATTATGTTTTACATCTTTTCAGTCTGTTTCTTTGTTTCAAACTCAGACGAGGTCAGAGATTTTGTAATCACTCCGTAATACATTTTCTTTTGAAACCTATTATTCTGCGGCTTCTACCCGATTAGTCTTAAAGGGAAATCAGTGCGCCTGAGAATACCACAATATTAATATCACAATTTTTACACACATTTATTTTCAAGTTAAAAAAGCTTTAGAAAAGTCTTACGTCTAATTTTTACAGTAATTATATTTATCACAGATCTACCGTTAACACAGATATATATATATATATACTCTTCTTATTTTCATTCACGTATAGCAGGTTTTAACATTTCGATAATTCGTGGGCCGCTTATAAATGCACAGTTAAGTAATTATAAGTTCTAGTATATATTATATATACATATATATATATACACATATATTTGTATTTTTTTATAAAGCTCTAACGTTATAAACGATGTACAGTAACTTAAGTAGACAGATAGTATCACAGAATAACCTTACCCATTTTCTCACAGAAGTGTCTTTACGAAGGAAGTTTCGCGGTTGCGCTGCGAATACATTGAAGCGTTTCTCTTGCTTCTCCACCTTCGCTAGGATATATCTGTAAACATTTTATCATTTAGTAGCTTAATGTTGCCCATTTATAACAATCACAAACTGACAGTTTATGTGAGTCGTTGGTAAGTAAGTAATATCTATACTTGTATACATGGTGGTGGATGGGTAAAGGTCCAGAAGATATCTTGTTTTCAGTGTAGATATGGGAGAGTATGCGTGTAATTAAAACACCTGAAGTTAGTAGTACTGAATCAGCAAGTCTTAATGAAAAATACCAATACATAATACATATATATATATATATATATTAACTGATATGTAGGTACTATGTAAGAATAAAACAAACCTCAAAGACAGCTAACTGAAGTTGGAAGAATAAAACAAATATCGTAAATTATTGGAGATCATAGAAACCTGTTCAGTATACTTCAAACTTCGGTTAGGCTAGAAATATCTATATTCTAATTTGCTATACTGACACCCAATTTCCGATCGGTTGACTCCTGAGGATTATACATGTACAAGCTCAGCAGTAGGGTTGTGTATGTTAGTTAACGGTTTCAGACCAAGTTTTTGGACGATATTATGTTTTTAATAGTTTCGTTTCAGTTTACTTACTGATTATATTTACTTTTTTTTAGAAATTACAGCTTTTACATTGTACTTGAGAATGGTCGTACCATTGATCGAGAAACGTCGTAACCGTTTTAAAAAATATTCTTCCTTACTGTAAGAGGTGTAACTTCTAAAAAAAAAGTATTGTGTTTTGCTGACTTGAGGATAAGTCTTCGTTCACTATAGGTGAAATATTTTGGTGATTAACACAAGAAGCAATGAATACTCATTTGGTAGGTCATTTTATCATCATAAGCCTTTAAGCTTACTACAGAGCCATTAGAGATTCGGATACATTTTGCTTATATATATATGTGTGTGTATGTGTAGACACACACACCATTGACATTTGGTCTATTTTTCCATAATTGCAACAGACTAGTTCCTTGTTCAAGTCCATAAAAAACAAACAAACAGTTTTTGGGTGTATATCACTACTACCTCAGTTGGGCTAGGGTAATAAAACAAATTATAATTTATTAATCCCTATTTTATTACAAGAATAACAGTGGCATGCAATTTTAGTACAGAGTACAAAACATTTTATTATCCACTAAAACTATTACTGTTAAGATACTCTATAAGATATCGTTGTTTTCCTGAACTTACAAGGAGGACGTGAGAAGCATTGTAAAGACTTCGGATGAATCAAGTATCTCGCTAAATAGAGGAGGGTTAAAACACCCAAGGATTTCCTCTGGAGACATCAAGGAAAAGCGAACACATCTCATAACTTTAACAATGTGTATCTGCCGTTCGGGATACTGATGATTTAGCCATTTCAGGGCCGCCAGGAACACCACCAGTTCACTAAATCAAATATGAAAATAATGTTCATATCACTCAGGTTTTAAGTAATATAATTCATTGAAAGTTAATGTGCAGAATTTTGATAGGGAATACAAGTAACCTATTTTTTCACAGTGATTAACAACCTTCAGTATGAGAGAATGCATAAATTCTATCAAGAGCTCGTGTATAAGATCTATTTTTGTCCTTACTGTATAGTTAAATATATACATCTTGTTGTTCATTTTCCTAAAACAAGTGTTACTGTTTAATAAGGATCTTTCATATTACACTGTTATCGTCAGATCGTATGTTTATAAACAAACATTTTGTCAAGATGTGATAAATTGTTTATGTTTTGACTATATAATGTAAGCGCAATGCTCTATTTTAACCATGAAAACACAAACAAACATCAGTTATGTTTTATTTCAACACTATCATACACTCGATGGTTATAGTTTTTTAAAACACAAACCTGAAGGTCCCAATAATATCGGTTGACAGTATTTCACACACTTCATCTACCCCAAGGGATAAAAATTCAGAACTTTTTACC
Organism: Limulus polyphemus; assembly: GCF_000517525.1. NCBI lineage: Eukaryota > Metazoa > Arthropoda > Merostomata > Xiphosura > Limulidae > Limulus > Limulus polyphemus. The sequence goes on along the minus strand of NW_013671911.1, from coordinate 27,705 downwards.
ACTTCTTCAAATTTCTCCTGAATCGCTTGATAGGCTCGTAACCAATGATCTTGAAGGCCAAGTTTCTTTGCAGATGAATAAGCAAATATTGGATGTCGAGCTCCTTTCTTTCTTATATCTATTGACTAGAAAAAAAAAACGAATCAAAATGTTACAAGAGTAAAATAGGCGAGCAAGTTTTAACTAAAATTGTTATTTGCTCTAATAGTCTATTAACAAATGAATTATCAATATGTATATTTGGAAAAATGGGTCACTATAAAAGGTATAATCTTCTCTTTAGGTTTTTCATTAAAATAGTTATTTTTAGCTATTTTAAAACCCCCACGCTATAAAATTTTAGTGATACTGAACTAAAAACTATTTTCGTAGCATATTATTCTCGTTTCTTTATTGGAAATTAAACGATATAGTCTACTTTTGTTTCCTCAGACCACCTCTCTTCTTCTTCTTCTTTTTTTTTTGATGCCTATTCAATATTATATATAAATTTTTAAGTTACCCTCTTGATAAAATAATTTTATTATTTTGTATATGTATATATACAAATTATTTTGGAAAGGTAAAATATTATGTCAAAACACCGTCTAAAAAGTATGGCAATATACATTCGTTCAAAGTAAAATTGTTTTTAGATTATTATCAGTATGGAAAATTTGACAGTGTTCACGTTGTTTTAATTTAAATATGAGATATATGTAAGTAAATCAGAGTTAAGTTTCAAAAACAGGGAATTACAAATAATATCAGTAAAAAAGTAAAACATTCTAATGGAGACAGAACATCTTCCTTAAAAACTGAAACAACGTGCTCAACCATAAAAACCTCTAGGAACTGTGGTAAGCACTACAGTTATAGTGAGAACGTTCAATTAGAGAAAAGTTTCTAGTTGATTTTATTAATCAGTCCCATATCTCCATTGTATAACAATATAATATAATGATCATTTATTAAGGTTATCAGTAATAATTTTGTTCTGAACACCACATAAGGCATTTTATCTTGAGTCTAGTCTTCAAAATTTTATTACAAAATTAAATTAATGAATTCGGGGGTCCTTTCTCAAGTCTTTTGGCCAGACTTTGTACAACTCCGTCAAATGTTTGTGATAATAATTTACCTATACTGAATAATAATAACTTGTTTGTTTGTAATTAAGCACAAAGCTACACAATGGGCTATCTGTGCTCTGCCCACCACGAGTATAGAAACCCGGATTCTAGCGTTGTAAATCCGCAGACATACTGCTGTGCCACTGGGGGGCTAACACCAATAACAATGTTCCTTTTATATCAGCCAGGAACATATGTAACTATTTTCATGCATTTGTAAAAAGCAATATTATATAAGTTTATTTTCGGATATTAAACAGACTTAGTAAAGGACCAATGAACTCACAAAATCAGTGAATTTCTAATAAATTTGAATCTAATTCTTTAATAATAGCGTTTTTTAATGTCTTCTTATTACCAAAAAAATCAAATTTTTTACTATAAGTTCTCATCAAAAATTGGTGAATAAAGTTTGTACACCGCTTATCCTCTGAAATGGCCACTTAGTAAAATTTAGGAATTAATTAGTATGGAAGTATTGTTAACAATATGAGCTCACAAAATATTGAATTCGGTAAAGTTTTCATAAGTACCGTATAAAAGTAAAAATGTATGATATTACACTTTTTCTGAATCGATTATATGTGTCTTTAAAGATAATCACTACATACCTCTAAACATTTGTAAAGAACCTCTTCTACCTGAAGTTTTTTAGCAGCCATATAAAGGTCGACTACGTTTTGATGAGTTATTCTTAACTTTCCGGTGTACATATACTCCAATAAACAATCAAAGGGTTCTGAATTAATCCCTATCAGTTCCACCTGATCCAAAAAAAACAAGCTAAATAGCTGTATGTTTTGCAAGTGTATTATTTTTCAATTGTCAATAATAAAATATAGACATATAAAACAGCAATTGAAAAGACAACGTTGCTTGTAAATAAAATTCTCATTTACTGGTTTACGTTGTGTAGAAAAGATAAATCAATAATATATTAATGAACATTAAACGATTTTTAAACAATTTCAATATATTAAAATGTCACAGTTAAAGGAAATTAATTGATTAGTTTTTATGAAATGTAGTGCCCCACAGGCTGTTAGTCGTTAAGGTTTTAATTTCCTGATATTGCTATCTGGACACGTCACTCACTTTGTTGCTATTCTATTATTATTTTTTTGTCAGGGAACACTTTCATAACAAAAATTTTAAATAACCACAACAGTCATACCTATCAAATGTGACACTTTCAATTATAAAAATTAAGTTCATTATTCATCTGACACTGGTACTTATCATTTATACTCCTATGTCACGACAGTACAAATGCGTATAGTTTTCTAATGTAAATTTTAAGTCTAGAACCCACATGCGTCACGAAGTTATAGAAAAAATAACATAATTAATTGGTGACAGAAGTGTATCAAATATTTGAAATAGCACCTTATAAAATCAAGAGGCAGGTTCTAATACAACACACATAAAAAATCGTATCATTTGTTACATAAATAAATTAATAATGTAACAGCTTCTTACACAATTAAAAATAACAAACTAAGTGAAAAGAAAATTATTATTTTAGTTGCAAAATCACTATGTAGCTCCTTTGCCATTATTTTTTCATTTTTTTACATAACGTTTCTAGGTTATTAATAATATCTGTTAATACAAGTTTTTGATATTTCCTATAAAAATAAATAGAATAATTTTTAATAAAAAAATCTGATGAATTTCTTATTCTTAAATGAAGTATAAGATATTAGCCAGTAATGACATAATATAAAGTTTGAACACACCTTATTAATAGGTAGCGTACTAGTTAGAAGTCTCTTTTTAAAGAATAGGCTAAAACAGGTCAAAACTGCCTTGTGGCCGTAAAATACTCTGTCGTTAATTTTTATTGAAATGTCAGTCATGACATTTCTTTTCCATAACCCTTCAGCATGAATTCCTAGCCTGGCGAAATGTTTTGTATGGTTTTCAATAGTGAAAGAGTCAGAGCTGGTTTTTTGCACAACATCTACGCTTTCAGCAGAATGGTCAGCAATTGGATAATGGCAACTATTTTTATAACCGCCATTGACAGAAGAGATGTTGTTATTCTGGAAAAAGATAAGTGAACAGCCATGGATAATTCAACGTTAAACAGAATGCACAAAGTAGCTGTTGGTCAATCTAAGAACTAAATAAAAAATCCCAACTTAATTTTTGTTCTTAACATTAAACTTAAATAAACTTACTGCATATTTTTCTGTAACATGAAAAAAACCTAATCTAATTGCTTATTATTACTAATGATACTATTTTTTTTACTGATTTGAATGTCTTTTACTAAATTTTTTAAATGCAAACGTAGTTCACATTAAATATTTGATAAATATATTGTTTTCCTTTCTTAAACACAAACAACTTACTGATGACTTTGTAGGAGAGTAGCTTTCGACAAGTTTACGGATAGATTCATCACTCTTGATTATAATACAATTTTGTTGTGGAGATGTGTTTGCTTGTTCGGAGTTATTCATTCTGAATAATATAATGCTAGGTTACTGTGAAACCTAAAAAATAATTTAAAAATGCATTAAACTAAAATAGTGAATATAACGTTTAGTTGTTAAGTTATAGAATTCGCATTTTTATGCATACATACATATATACACGTCCAAGGCCTAATGAAAATAGGATCAAGATTATAGCGTTAAAATGATTGAACAAAATCATAGGGTTCTTTCAATATAATTCCTTTTGTAGTTTTGTCACTTAATTGATAAAAGATATAATTCAACTTAAAGTACTCCTAAGGCATATCTTGTGAATTATATAGCAGACGTCTGTGGATAATATCTAACTTTGCTTCCTTTTTTATACACCTGTAAATTGCTGCAACAATTAAATTTCCCAGTTTAGGCTTCTTTTTCAAATAAATCAAATAAAGGAAATGTTCTTTGGGCAGTATGAAATAACATGTTCTAATTTCAACATTAATTAAATAACTTACTGAAAGAGTGAAAGTCAAGCTGTGATATCTATAGTTTTCATCATAGGCCTACGTTGCGAATAAGCACATCTTTTTATACAATGTAACTGTTCCAACCAGACAGTTCTAAAGTCTTAGACTTTAAAACTGGGGGGCTAGGAGGGTATAAGCTAGCTTAGGGTTATTACGAGGCTAGCTTAGAAAAAATGTCGTTGATTTACGCTGTGCTTCGGGAGTTAAGCACAATTTAGAGAAACTACAAACTACGTATCTAAATATAACTATTTTAATATTTTCCAGGTCTTGCTTTTAAAGTGTTACTTGTTTATACTAATTAAGTCATATTTTATTATTAAATTTAAAATATCACTATGATTATGCTTGTTGCTAATAGTAATCTAATAAAGTTTCAAGTTGTGAGACTTGGCAAGGGCCAGCCCATTTCAACCTAACGTCTGAGGATGAATTCAACAGTAGACAAATATAAAACGCCAGAAAAGAACACGGCTCTGCGTTTGTTTGGCCTAATGCAAGACTAATTAATAGGCCTAAAATTGCAATATTTTTTTCCTATATTCTTCTTCAATCGTAACTTTCAAAGTAAAGCAAAGCTAGACATAATTGTGTTAGGCTTACTTGTCATTAACTTTAGGCTTAACTTTAGTTTTTGATAAACACATATTATACAATTGTGGTCATGGATTATGATTACGACGAACATAAGATGTGGTTAATTAGGTTATTAGTTCATTTTTACAGCGTCCTATAATGTTATGTTGAAATGTAACTAAGAGATACAGCATAACTTAAATTAATTCCACAAAAGCAACCCAACAAAAATTGGCCTATTGTTAACCGAATACAAGAACGTTGCCTTAGCAACTTTCGAACGCCTGTGCTCCCAGCGATCTTGACGTAACCAACAAACATTTTATATAAAATAATGAAGCAAACCCTTCAAATTTGTAAAATGTTATTAATTTACCTTTCTTATTTGTTATCTTTATAAAAATTTTTGCGTATTAGTGTGTAAATTATTAAATGGCTCACTATATGTTGTATGTTTTCAAGAATAAATCTATTTAAAACATTTTGTTTTTTACCCTTGAACTATATATATATATATATGCGTGTGTATGTGTGTCTCCTAATTTATTAATATAGAATAATGTTAAAACCATAAATGTTGGTGAAAACAGCTAGAAAAATATTGAAGTTGAAAAAAAAAACTTTGTTAAAACGCTGTATAATTACAATAGTATTCCAACCGTACTAATTTTGGTATATCCATTGCTGAAGACGACGCGTTTCACTCAATCCAGAACTCTTCATGTCGGCTGGGATGCAACAAAACAGCAGTGGTCGAAACACTACTTATACAAGCCATTTCATACAATAACAGTGGATATGGTTGGAATATTATTATTATACACTCTTCTAATTCATGAATGTCCCTAAGGGATTAGATTAAGAATTTAATGTCTAAAAATGTATTAGGCCTTATACTAGCGTCTTATGAGAAATGTATTAGTTTAAGATAACTATTGATTTTTAGCACAAAGCTACACAATGATTAACCGCGGTTTGTCCACCGCAAGGAATCAAACGCTGGAGTTTAGCGTTGTACGTCCGTAAGCTTTCCGTTAATACACCGCGAGGGGGGGGGGGGCTAAAATTGTATATTTTAAAATATTGCGACCATCTAACGAAGAAAATTTGCTCGAAACACTTTTTTTCGACTTAATTCATAGGCAAACCATCTTTTTTTTTTCTAAAAGATGTTTTATAAAAAGTTAAAAAGTCATATATCATGTTAAATATGCTTGTTGCGAAAACTAAAACAAGTGATCATATAAAATGTAATAAATAACTTATGGAAACTGAAATAAAGGAAAATGTTTCCACCAATTCATTGTTTTGGAGAAGAGATAAGTCTTTTTAATATATTTCTTTGAATTTAAAACTCTATGCATTTATAGACCAATTTCAGAATGTATAAAAAAATACCAGTTCAAACTTGAAGGAAATAAACATACTTTACTGTTCAAAACTAAATAAAGTTTCACGCAATGGAATGAATAGTTTTAAATGAGTTATTGTTAGTGCGACTCTGCCGAAATACACACAGATAAGTGACCTTGTTGTAAAAACATCGGGGCTCATGGTGGTAGTAATAGTCGTGTAATCGACTTAGAAACTTCGGGTGCTTTTGATTGGTCAGTCCTCCTTATCAGTCCTTGGGATGATAATCGTGATTATCATTCATACTTAGAATTATTCAAAGCTCACTGTTTTTATAAAATATATTGATTAATATTAAAAGAGATGGTACCAAATTACAATATCAGTTTTACTAAAACTAAAATTTCCATTTTTTTTAAACACATTTGAATAAGGTATTTATACCAATCTAATTTTTTAAAGCAAGTTAAAATTTTACCATGTGAACAATTTTGCTTCATTATTTCATTTTTCTCTCCCCCTGTCTAACGTATAGTGGATTCCCTGGTGGATCAGCAGTAAGTTTCTGGATTTATAATTTAAAAATCCATGGATTTAATTCCCCGTGGTATTCAAATTCGATGACGAGGAAATTTGAAATTAATAATGGCTGGAGACGGTGTTGCGTCAGCGAGTCACATGACTAGTGTGACGCCACGTTTCTAGAACTTTCCCGTACCTTGGCGAATGCTCTGGTATTTACTAGATATAGGGTAGTCTGGTATATAAAAGAGGGTGACAACGTGACGGGAGAATAATGTAACGTGTGTGTAGATAGTGAGTAATTGAACTGCAGTCACAGGGTATTGTTGAAGTTAACGTTCGTTCGTTATAATGTTTGTTTTAGCGCGAATATTGAAATTAAGTGTATCGTAAAGTTGTATTCGGAAAGAATAAACCAGTTTTATTAAGTAAGGACTTGTGTCACTAAAGTTTCGTCGGAAACGAAATTACGGAAAGTTAATTAACAAACGGAGACGTAACAAATTGGTGTCAGAAGTGTGATGAAAAA
>NW_013671911.1:17951-19660 GCF_000517525.1 Limulus polyphemus | reverse complement strand
AAGTAAGGACTTGTGTCGCTAAAGTTTCGTAGGAAACGAACTTACGGAAAGTTAATTAACAAACGGAGACGTAACAATGGTTTGCATGGGTAATGAAGAAAAATCTTTAATATAAGTTTAACATAAACCTTGTCGAAACGTTGTACATTTGCTGTTATGTTAAACTTATATTAAAGTTTTCTTCATTACCCATTCAAGCCGTCTCCAGCCATTATTAATCCCCGTGGTATTGTTTGTTTTTTTAATTTCGCGCAAAGCTACACGAGGGCTATCTGCGCTAGCCGTCCCTAATTTAGCAGTGTAAGACTAGAGGGAAGGCAGCTAGTCATCACCACCCACCGCCAACTCTTGCGCTACTCTTTCACCAACGAATAGTGGGATTGACCGTCACATTATAACGCCCCCACGGCTGAAAGGGCGAGCATGTTTGGTGGGACGGGGATTCGAACCTGCGACCCTCAGATTGCCAGTCGAGTGCCTTAACCACCTGGCCATGCCGGGCTCCCCGTGGTAGACAGAGCGTATATAGCCCATTGTGTAGCTTTGCGCTGAGACAAAACAGCAATAACATACCATGTACAGTGTACGAAACAATAATTTCGGTTCAGATGTTTTAATTAATAAATTCTAGAACAATACGTTTCAAAAGTAGTTATGTTCTGTAGTTTCCTACTAGTATTAATATCATAAAAATTACAAAAGCACCAGTGAGGGAAAAAATTATGGGTGTGCTAATTTCTACTAACCTACGGGAGGACTTGGTTAAAATAAAAATTGCATCTTTTAAAACAGTACGACTATCTGACGAAGAACATTTGCTCAAAAACTGTAATATATTATTTTATTTTAGTTGATGTTTTAATACTTTTTTTCAACTTATTTTATTAACGTTGCGATATACCATACTGTTCGATTTAAAACAGGAACTTCTTTTATAATTAAAAATCATATATCGGAGTTCCAATCTAAGTTGCAGAATTAAGAAATTCTCTCTACTCCTCTTTTCTTCGTCTGTATCAAGACGGTTATTGTTGCTTAGAGGAAAACGAATTTACTGAATGATTGTTTGTAAGATTATTATTTAAATTAGCATGCTATCTCAGTAAATATGTTTTATATAACTTTCGCAGCACCTTACTTTATTAGTATTTCAGGTGGTGATCTTAATTATACACTTTCTATGAAGGTGTAGTCGGTACTGACAAAGTGCAAGGTGCTTCATGCCGAACCCTGCATTTGTTTTCCATAACTTTATGTTCGGGCTTATTAATTTTTATTTTATTTAAATGTCTAAGTAGCCTATTATAAAACTTAGGCCTATTTATATATCGTGGTGTTTATAAAGAGGTTGCAGTTATGTTTATTCATCTTTAATAGTTTACTGATTCAAATTTAGAGCATAGCCATATAACAAACTAAAACTTAAAATTTAAAATATAATTAGTTTTTAACTATTCAGACCAAAAGCTTCGGCACCAGATTGCATGGATAAGTTTATCTTATAGGTAGTGAGAAGTGTATAATTCGATTACGTCTTTCAGTGTCAGAGACTACTTAGGACTTACTGTTCGTCATTTCATTTAAATATAGCACTTAGCTGTACAATATGGTCAGAAAAATTAAACTGGTCGACACCTAATTTTTCGTCATTTAACTGATTTATGCTAACTAATTTGTGTTCACAGAGCACTATATAAATGAAAATGGTC
>NW_013671911.1:15748-17044 GCF_000517525.1 Limulus polyphemus | reverse complement strand
TGTCTATTTACTTGTGACCACGCTGTGTAGTAGCTGAAGTAGCAAAAGAAGATCGTGTCACAATTTCTTGGCTTCTAACTAAATAAAATAAACAAAAAAAGTCACTGTTACGTATTGATAATTTGAAATAATCTAAAACAACGTTAAATAATTTAACGTTTAATTGTTGAACTGTACCCTGGATTTAGTGTTTAGAAATATGCCGATATTTTATTTAATTTACGCTATTTGCCAACAAGATTGATTCACACCGTTTTTGTTTTGACAGAAATACGTTTTAATATATATATACACAACATTATAACTTACAATGGCAACTATTACGATTAGTTATTACAAACAAAGTTTCATAAACAGAAATTTCACTAACTTACAAATAACCTAAAATCGTCTTCCTAATTCAGAGTCCTTGATATCCAGTAGTCAATTTGAAGTCGATTTACGTACAATTCTCGGGAAGCTAGGTAGCTTTGTCAGGCACTGAATTGTTGGACTGTCGAAGTACGATAATATTTTCATAAAACCACTAATGTCCGATGAGAAATCAGTAATATTTTTGGACAGATATTAACGTTTGATGAGAATTCACTGACGTTTGAAATTTACAACTGTTCCTGGTCAAATGTCGTATATTTTCCTGTTTATAAGCGTACACTGTTATATCAGTTTCCTAGTAGACTTGTCTGTTCTCTGTTGTTTTTGGCACGTCGCCTTTTATAGGATTTTTTCAACGATACTTAGATGTATTTAACCGGTTACGGAAGTGGATATATCATTGATTCTTGTGTTCACGAATGTTCTAGAACCTTGAAGAATTGGCTGGAGTTTCGCCATACGTAACTAACACAGTAAGCTAGATATGCTCTCAAATATAAACTTATTCGAAACGAACGTTGGCATTAAAATAAATATATAACAAATTCGTTATAAGCAACACATATCTGACACTACAAGTCACGCATATTTCTAAACACAAATTCAATCCAAACAACGTTCATTTTAAAAATGAATACATAATAATAAATTTGTTACAGTCACTTAAATATTTCATATCAGTTTTGTGAAATACGTACAAACTTGTACAGATCATTCCTATAGTGTTTAGGCCCGGCATGGCCAGATGGTTAAGGCACTCGACTCGCAATCTGAGGATCGCGGGTTCGAATCCCTGTCACACTAAACATGCTCGCCCTTTCAGTCGTGGGGGCGTTATAATGTGACGGTCAATCCCACTATTCGTTGGTAAAAGTGTAGTCCAAGAGTTGGCGGTGGGTAGTGATGACTAGCTGGATTCCC
>NW_013671911.1:10429-15738 GCF_000517525.1 Limulus polyphemus | reverse complement strand
CAAACAAACAAACAAACAAACCTATAGTGTTCAATATTCGTTATGTTAATAAATCTACAATCCCTAAAAATAATATTTCTACCAACGGCCAGTGTTTTCAGTTTTCATTTGACTGTTAAACAACCAATCACCACTCTTTTTCTTTTTTTGTGAACTGTTTTATAGTTATGCTCAGGTGACCAAACTGAGTGTGTGGTATATATTCAGAAACACCTGGTCGTTGTCGTGACTCAGGAAGTCATTGACCATTAGAAGTCGTTAAATTTACGCTACAGTAATTTCAGCATGGTTGTGAATTTGGGTACCTAAGGAAAGTGTTCATTATACTCACTGACTGCAAGCGATTTCGTGTTTAATAGTTTCATTTTTTGAAGTTATATATTTGTTTGCATTTTTGTGCGGTTTCAGTGATATTTCTACTAGTCTTGTAGACTTTAGCCCTTAATCGGTTAATGCCAAAGTGTATTTGGCTAAAAAAGTATATATATACGTATGTATATGTCGTGCTTTGTTTGTCCATTCCAGTACGTGCTGTCATGGTAACGCGCGTGCCAAACTTTAACATGTGGACAAGGATCGGCGACTATTAAGTTTCATTCCAGGTGTGCCGAAGCATGTGATAATATGGACTAGTGCGTCCTGTGTTTCGAATTTAGTATTCTGTGTTGATAAATTTCGAAAGGGTTGAAATCGGCTTACCGTGTTACTGGAATAACGGTTGTTTAAAACAAGAATGGTAAGTTTTTTTTTTTCGGTATGATGTCTCTGTACATGGTTTGCAAAAACAAAAGTTATGGTTATTAAACCTCACGCAAAAGATATTACAAAGTAAATGTTTTTTGTTTTTTTTCATGACAACTATTTTATTTATCCATAAATAATAACAATAATTTAATTATTGCCTCATTTAAGTCGTTGGATCTGGTTTAAGGTTTAATAAGTGGTATAATTTTTTTTTTCACTTTAATTACAGAATAGCGAACGGTTACCAAACTTACAATGCTATGATAACACCCATGTATAGTATGATACAATCGTATGCTTGTCTTTGATATTTACATTGTCGGGTTGTTATATTTTAGAGCAAACCTACATAGTAGACTATATCTGCTCATTTTTCACCATGTAGAAATTAAAACTGGATTTTACCTTTTTAATGTTTACACTGTACAATAAGTAATAGACAGTGGAAGTGTACACTGTATCATGTCAAGCAAAATAGCGTCTGTGTGTTTTTACCCTTATCTGATTATATTTTACATGACAACACTGTATTGTTAGCTGTAATGTACATATACGTAATTTACACGGGGGGACATGTCCCCTGCAATCTGTTTTCATTACCCGAGGTTCTTCCCCTCACATCTTATCAACAACGGTAGTAAGTAATGGTATATATATATATATATATATATATATTCTTGAAAACCATATAGAACACAGTTTTTTAAACCAAAACTATATTTCTGGTAATGGATATATATACATATATATACAATTCGTACTACAAAAATATGATTTCAAAATATTCTATACCATTATTTTTACTTTAAATATCTATGAGAGAGTGGTAATGCAAGTGTGTCGAAACGTTGATCCCGAACCAATCTATTATACCGAATTCGGCTCTCGTTAAAGATATACAAACTGCTATGAATCAAAGGCTTGAAAGAATATTCAATATGTTGTTTGAAGGTCTTCCTTTTAATCGTATCAGTGATGCAGGTTTAGAACGCTTTTTAACGGAATTAGGTGTAAACAATAAAAGCACAACGTTTTGTTATAATTAAAATTAATAATGTAATAATTGTAATCTTTATGCACATATAGTGTCTGTATTAAAAGTTTTCAGGTTTGTGTTATTTCAGTGTAGCAATATCAATAAATATCTAAATGAAAACACATTTTTATACTATTACATTTAACTTTTAAATCTTATTCCACAGGTATAATACGGCAAAATTTTAGAAGTTTTGTTACTCAAGAATCTGCAGAAATTACAAAATTCTCGACTTAAGATTTGCTTGCATAAATTTATAACCGTAATGGGATGTGGATCGTCCAAAGCAGTAGCAATAGAAGAACCAAATTCTACTGTGCTGCCCCCTGCTGAGCCGACAAAAACAGGTACGTACATATATATATATATATGTGGATATAAAGGTTAAGAAGTTTTAACTAACATATTATTTTTGGGGTGCAATTCGAGGCTTTGAATACCTAATTATCATAAAAATATTTTCCTTTTTCCTCCCCAAATAGATTTTATTAAACAAAGGTGTGAACACTATGTTTAACTTGTTAATATTCCAAATAAACTTTTAATGCACCGGTAAGGTTCTTACGATGCTTTTTCCTTTCTTATAATCGGAATAACTTAGTGCTATGGGTTGGAGGTCTAACGGAATAGTGTATGTATTGAAAGAATGAATTCAATTTCTAAAAAGCTTGTAAAACCAAATATGCCTTTCAATGATCGGGGATTACTGATGCGTTTCAGAACGCCATCGTTTTTGTTTTTGACATTTATATACCACATTGTTTGTGGGTTCATGGCTTTGTTTGCCACAGGGTTACTAATATCTTTTGGAAAAACGACCATCAGATCCAGAGCGACCTACTATTCACAATGTTAGACTCACAATGCTTATCAGACTATACACGTTATTTGTTTTTGTTTTTTTTAAACAAAGTCACACAGGGCTATTCACTGTGTCCACCGCGAGAAATCGAACCCCGGATTTTAGTGTTGTAATTTCGTAAACTTACCGCTCTTCCATCGGGGAACATATACTTTTAATTTTGTTCTATTAACTAATCGAGAGAATGGAATAAAGTCACGCGGATAATTCTATTAACGTAAAAAAAAAGAAACTCTGTAGCAAAATCAATGTCTAACGACACGAAAGTAGGCGTGCGGCCTAAAATCACTGTGAAAATCATTTGAATAATGACGTGATAGGAGATACAGAATATAAAATACATATATGTAAAAAAAATCATAAATAACATTTTTTATTGTCCATTTCTTTCCTGCTTCTGTATCTTCAATGAATCATTTCTTTCTCTCTCTCTCTCTCTCTTTTTGCAAATATTATTTGGATTGTATGTAGAACATATTAATATTTGTTTTAAGGTACTGCCTGGTTTTTGTACAAGTCTTATTGGTAACCCTAACCTTCGTATCACTGGTTGTAAGCCTCTTTTAAGTCTTTCACTAACGTATAAAAATAGTCCAAGTCGCAAAGTTATGTGTATCATCCTGTTTGCAAGTAGTAAAGATTACTTTTTAAATTTCTTTGAAACATTTTAAAATAAATGAAAGATAAAAGTGAGTAACAACTCTGTTTGAGCGTCTGTTGTAAATCTGTCATTCCCTCGAGTTGGCTTTCTTTAGGATTACAAACTCGGTTGGTCGTCATGACTTGCTCTGTGATAGCTGCTTTTTTTTTGTATGAATAGGATGATGTGAATATAAGTGTAGTTTCATTACTTGCATTGCAGTGAAGCTAACTGGAAAATGAAAAACTGGAGATTGTTTTTGTTTTTCCTTCATTCCTATGTATGGAACAATGGTCAATGTGTGGAAAACGAATATCCGTCATGTATATTTTTTTTATAAAGCTGAAAACTAGACAATGTCTGTACTTAAAATATTGATATTTACTTTGTAAATATTCTAGCGAGAAACTTTATATATATATATATGTATCATTATTAAATTAATATCAATTTTATACTGTGTAAGCGCCACCTATCATTTATCTAAGTTTAAGACTGTTTACCACCAAGATATTGTTTCACCACATTTTCCGTATGCTTGGGATTATTTTTTTATTGGAAAATGGATCTTCGGCCGATGAGTCGTGTACCTGAAAAAACTTTGATTTTTATTTGCTGAGAGCCATGACTAGAATCACTCTATTACTACTGGGCATAGTATGACTGTCTGAACTTTTATTTTTTTTCTGATTAGTTGGATGACAACCAATTACAACATAAGCTATAAACATGCAAGTGACTTTGGTTAAGTTTATTTCACGTGATAAATGGGTGGTATTCCCGTAGTGTTTGCCATTTTCCCTCCCCGTTTCCATAGTTACTTCCAATACTGTGTTTATATTTATTTACTTTATATTGATTTTACGTATGTGAAATAAAAAAAAAGTGTACCAAAATACAAAGATATGAATTTGATAACTTTCCATTCTGACATCAAAAACTTAAATATTTCATGACAAAAGGTAACGTAAAACTTATTTGTGAGAGTTCTAATTTGATGAAGCTATACAAACATGAAACATTTAAATTGTGGTTGCAACTTTCTTTGTTTTCAAAGTTTTAAATTTAACTCATTAAGCTTGTAGACCAAACCCGTGTATTTTCTTACAAGATCTTTGTCGGAAACACGACAGTAGTAGAACACTGAAAAGTGATCAAAAGAAACGGCGCATACTCCCTGACAGTGCACGAGCGAAGCGAATAATTACTACATTATGACGTATGTAAGGGTGTTAAAATAAAAACATGTGAGGTTTAAACACACACACACAAGAATCACAAATTGGTCGGAAGTAAATCAAAAAATTGGTCGGATCTTGTAGAAAACGGAACAGCCCGAGTACGAGTGCGAGGTTGCGCCTGACAACTAGCTTACCTTACTTCACGTACTTGTATCTGTGGTACGCTCGTAAAGGTGTCCGCTATAAAACACCTACCCGAAGTGAGATGCATATTACTAAAGTCAGCGAAAGTTGTCGATACCGAGCTTCCAAGAACAATGACAAGCCTGAGGAATTTTTAGGAAATTTGACTTGAGTCACTGAAAAAACACGTGTTTCACTGACCAAAATGGCGTCACAGTTGAACTGCGTATACAATATATTTCCTGAAAAATTATTATTCTATTTTTGATAATAACGAAACGATTCATCTTAGAAATATATCGAACAGTACCACGTTCAACATACAGAATTAATGCTATAATCAGTTTTAAAATTATTATAGCGTACAATTTTCCCAATATATTTATTTCTTTTACAATAAACTCTTTAACTTTTTTGGAAACATTTAGGTGTACAAGCTACAGCTTCAAAAGAAACTATATTTCATGCCTGTTCCGCTGCTTTCCTGTGAGGTTTATTAACAGTTCTTTTTGTGTGCATAGAAACATAGTTACTCAACACGTATTTGGCACATGATAACTCATGAACTGAAACCTTAGGACTGGTATATTGATTGAGTCAATAAATCACCACATTCACGAATAAACAAACGCAACTAACCTAACTAAAAAAAAAAAAAAAAAA
>NW_013671911.1:5735-10127 GCF_000517525.1 Limulus polyphemus | reverse complement strand
AAAAAAAACAGTGGAAATATTTTTTTTAACAAAGGTAAAAAACCCCCCGCCCCCAAAAAAAAAGAAAATCAACTTTGTCAGAGGTCAGTTTTAGACTTACATAAATCCGCTTATAATGAAAAATAACACTGGTACCACAAAAAATATTAAGTATTAGATTATGTTACTTACTTATTAGAACATGCTACTTATTAGATCTTGTTACCTATTAGATCATGTTTCTTACTTATTAAACGATGTGACTTACTTATTAGAACATACTACTTATTAGATCTTGTTACTTACCTATTAGATCATATTACTTACTTATTAGACCTTGTTACTTACTTAATACATCATGTACTTACCTATTAGATCATGTTTCTTACTTATTAAACGATGTGACTTACTTATTAGAACATGCTACTTATTAGATCTTGTTACTTACGTCTTAGATCATATTACTTACTTATTAGACCTTGTTACTTACTTAATACATCATGTACTTACCTATTAGATCATGTTTTTACTTACCCTTACCTATGATATCATGTTTTTACTCATTAGGACATGTCGCTTATTATATCATGTTTTTACTTATTAGGACATGTCACTTATTAGATCACGTCACTTTACCGATTAGATCATACTACTTACATATTAGATCATACTACTTACTTATCAGATCACGTTACTTACATATTAGGTCATACTATTTACCCATTAGGTCACGCTACCTACTTATTAGATCAGGTTACTTACCTATTAGATCATGCTCCTTACTTATTAGGACATGTCAGCTATTAGATCATGTTACTTACCTATTAAATCATGTTACTTACTTATTAGGACATATCAGCTATTACATCATGTTTTTACTTATTAGGACATGTCAGCTATCAGATCATGTTACCTATTAAATCATGTTACTTACTTATCAGAACATGTTACTTACTTATTAGGACGTGATCACGTTACTTACTTATTCCCGACGTCATTTAGGACTTTAGGCCATATTAACGGTTTCTATCACGCGAATAACCTATTGGGTTTTTTTCGCGCTTGCTTCGACTTAGCAATATTTGAACGATTTATTCATAGTGTGGGTTTCTATCTCATAAATGTCTAGTCAGATTATCGTGCGGGTTTTTTCAAGCCTGATATCGTTTACTCAAATTATTATTTTTTCTTTCACTCGGATGTTATTCAGTAATACTACCGGTTTCTCTAACATGGATATTGTAAAGTCATGCCTTCCGCGCAGATCCCGTTTAAACAGAATTACCGGTTTAAATTTTACAGATGCTCTTTAGTCAGATTAAAGGTTAGTTTTACATAGATGTCATTTACTTGTATTATCAGTGTCATTTACTAGGGTGACTCTCCACTATAGTGTATTATCACAAGTTCTGCTAAATATTTTTGAAATCAATGTGTTTATATTTTTATTTTCCAGTTCCTCCACCAGTAGCGTTTGAAGTGCCTTTAGAAGAAGAGAGTATTATCAAGAAGCACCCACCTAAACGATTACAGGTATAGGTTAACCTTTAAAAAAAAAGGTTTAAGATATCTTAGAAAGTAAATTGAATTCATATCGATTGACGTGACGTCATCCACTTGTTCGAGTGTGTTTGGAAGTTACGACTTTAGATCAAAATAGGTCAAATGACTGACACTTCACATCCGTGCAGGACAATTACTTTATTATATCCTGAGTTAATTAGTTAAGTCCCTCTCATGCCGAGTTGCCACATAGGATCCGGTGCTGAACTCCGGCTTAGTTAGCGAAAGCGCATGAGAATGGAAACACGTTCCTTCCGCTAACAGCTGGTACCCGTCGTACAGCTGGATAAACTCGAACATGTGGGGTAAAGTGTCTTGCTTAAGGACACCAACAGCATGATGCAGACCAGCTCGAACTCGCAACCATCTAACTAAGAGTCCGAAACCGTTAAACCAAAGCTGCCTCTGATTATATCCTGAACAGCATAAAATATTCGATATTTAACAGTAAGCTTATAACGTTAAAATCTGGGGTTCAGTTCCCCACGGTGAACATATTGCATAGCTTTGTGCTTAAAAATAAACAAATAAAAATTCCACAGCTCCTATGGCCACTCCTTGAGTGATTTGACCTTTGTTCTGAAGTAGTCAAATCAAACCTGAAAGTACAGTTCAGAGCCTGACCACTAGTGGTTTGGTTTGTTTTGAATTACGCGCAAAGCTACACGAGGGCCATCTGCACTAGCCGTCCATAATTTAGCAATGAAAGATAAGAGGGAAGACAGCTAGCCATCACCACTCACCGCCAACTCTTGGGCTACCCGCATCATTAGTGATCTTAGAATTTAAAAATGACACGAAGTTATCAGAATAGGCACATTTCAAGTGTGTTAAATCATATTATAACATCAAGTGTTTCTGTGTAATAGCTTCTCGGTTACTATTCTAAAAAGTAATCAGATAATAATCAACAAAATAGTTTTATAACCTACCTTCAACCACCAAATTAGAATGACAAACCTGACATCTGGTGAATTAGCGGTATTTTTTAATATCTAAATAGTAAAATTGCTTTAATTTTTTTTAAAGCACCAATAATAAGAACGGTCCTCATGCTAAAGTATAAAGATAATTTTGATTTTAAAAACGGGGGGCAATTTCTGTAGATGGGGCATGAGAGTTATTCAAACTAAAATATAAAAAAAAATGTCACGACTAACATAGTAGCTAATGATTATACGCGCGTTTGTTGATAGGCACAAAGCTACACATCTGTGTTGTGCCCTTCGCAGGTATCGAAACCCTATTTGTAGAGTGATAAGGCTTTATATTTAGCGCTGAGTCACCGGGAGGGGCAGTGTTTATACGAGTAATTATTAAGGTAAAAGCTTTTAGTTCTGTTGCATTTTGAGGAGGACATTACCAAGTTGTTGAAAACGTGAAGGGGAATGTTCCTGCGCCCTTAGCATAAATAACGCTTATGGGTTAACTTCTGAAACACAGATATATATTTTTTTATTCATTAAATACATATATATACAGTTTTTACTTCCAGAATATTCAATGTTTCTCCTTGTTGTTTAGGGTAAACATTTTAATTGCGAGTTCGCAACATTTCTATATTTATTTTCAATAGTGTGTTTGTAGGACTAAAAACCTCCCGTAAAAAAAACTAGTCCCTGAGGCGAATCACTGAGTAATGATACATTTTATAAATCTATTTACTGTATTTGTTCTCAAACAAACACGGAACTATGGTGAAACAGTACTTTTACGGGCCACTTTATGGCGATTTAAATATAATTGTTATAAAAAGATGACAGCTTCAATAAATTAGTATTTTGTGTGATGGTTTGTCAATCTGTTTTACACAGCGCCTGGAAGAAATCCAACAAAAAGTACTCACGGTTGATGAGATTGAGGAAAAACAGAAGAAGGCCTTAGAAAGAAGGGAAGAGGTCAGTTGAGTCATTAAGAAATTAAAACTGTTTTGTTTGAATAAAACTTAAAGTTCTTTTTTGGGAAACCTATATATCTTGATAATGTGCGATTGTTTTTCAGGTACTGCAGGAAAAGATTCGAAGTTCGCAGAAGATGCAGAGAGCACTTGAAAGACCAACGGCTAACTTGGAAAATGGAATTGAAAAGGTAAACTAACTAAAGTTAAAATAAATAGATATATATATATTTAAATCAAAAAGTAGATGTAGAAGCAAATAGACTTGATATTGATCCTGTTATATGTTTCCGTTGTTTAATCTACTCTATTTAGAATATTTAAGGAAATAAAATCATGTTGATTTAAACTTGCAACATGAAAATTCAACGAGATACTTATTTCATAGTAATTAACTTGCTTACTCGGCTTTATATATATATATATATGCCCCCTCAGTAGCACAGCGGTATGTCTGCGGACTTAAAACGCTCGAATCCGGGTTTCGATACCCATGGTGGGCAGAGCACAGATAGCCCATTGTGTAGCTTTGTGCTTAATAATTACAATCAATATATATATATATATACACACACATACACACACTTAAATGAACAAAAACAAACCCAAACAAAAATAAAATTAAAGACGCTGCATAAGTTAAAAGGATCCTCTGGGGTACAGACTATAATGTGGGATACAAAATGTGCCCTGGGTTTTAAAAGTGTCTGCTGAAGTAGGGCCCACGTTGCGGTGGGGATACACCGTCTATCAGTCTTAACCCCCGTTCGCCAATCTCACACGAAGAAATTCATAAAAATAAAATAAAAACAATCAATAGAAATATAAATTATCCAAAGAACACACACACACATATATATATATATATATATATTATCACACATATACATACACACAGTATGGTAATATGGTGTCGTAGCCAGGACGCACACATATACATACACACAGTATGG
>NW_013671911.1:0-4779 GCF_000517525.1 Limulus polyphemus | reverse complement strand
TGCAGATGGTCACTTGAGGTCTCATGCCTCCTGATTCCTTTACCACATGACAATGCCGTCTTCCAGTTTGTGTAACCAACATCAGTGAAAGTTTTCTCCACACTGCTCGTGTCAAACTTCCTACAACAGTGGCAAAATGCAGCATTTTTTATCACTGAATACTCAAGCCAAGATCTGTTATTATACCACTGTGAACAAAATCGTCGCTTATTGATTTCAGGGTAATGGCCAAGTTTGGGCTGTTTAGGTATATCAATTCCTAAGTCAAAAGAATAAGCACAACCTGTTTGAAGGGTGGACGTTGACTTTGCTAATGGTGTTGAAGTAGCTGAAATTGGTGGGTTTGATGTGAGCATCTCCGTTGAACTTAGTGGTTTGATGTGATCATCTCTGTTAACTTGGAGGTTTGATGTGAGCGTCCCTGTTGAACTTGGTGGATTTGATGCGAGCATCTCTGTTGAACTTGGTGGGTCTGATGTGAGCGTCTCTGTTGAACTTGGTGGATTTGATGTGAGCGTCTCTGTTGAAATTGGTGGGTTTGATGTGAGCATCTCCGTTGAACTTAGTGGTTTGATGTGATCATCTCTGTTAACTTGGTGGGTTTGATGTGAGCATCTCTGTTGAACTTAGTGGTTTGATGTGAGCATCTCTGTTGAACTTGGTGGGTTTGATGTGAGCGTCTCTGTTGAACTTGGTGGATTTGATGCGAGCGTCTCTGTTGAACTTGGTGGATTTGATGTGAGCGTCTCTGTTGAACTTGGTGGGTTTGATGTGAACGTCTCTGTTGAACTTGGTGGGTTTGATGTGAGCATCTCTGTTGAACTTGGTGGATTTGATGCTGTTGCTGTTGCAAACCCAAAGCTCAGCTTACTTTGCTTGTATTTCTTATTTTCCATTCCTCTTTCCTAAAACACAAAAAATGAAAGAATTCAGTGATGAAAAATCAGACAATTATTTGAATATTAATTACATTCATTTTGTGAATTAATAAAGGAACAATTTTTTACCACCTTCGTAAAATTAGGACCCTATTTAGTATATTACTGTTAAACTGTTAATTACGAATTACGTTATTTAAGTGTCAGTTAGGTATGAATAATACAGTAAGTAATCTATATATATAAAAGGAAGAACTTTGTGTGTTTGTGGCGTTGTGACACGATATCTCAGACCACAGGTCAGCTAGAGCAAAGCGTTGAATACATTAAATGCGTGTTTTGACCAGGCCAAGAAAGTGACATGCCGATTTTTTCGATCCGATGTCTGTCTGTCGTCCTGTAACAGATCTGCCTATTCAACCAATCACGGCGCAGTCACGTTACGACGTCATCACTTGCCGGGTGCGATCCGTTGAAGGTTTTAGGGTATAAAGCGTTTTAAAATGTTTTTGAGGCCTATAGAGGAAGATAAAGCACACAAAAAAGTATGTTGAAGTAAGGGTGCTGTCGAAGCGTGAAGACGGGAAAAAACTATTAAGTGTGCTGACGGATCACGCGTGCTTGCTCATTTGAACCTAAGTAGGCCTAAAAACTTCTAAATGCAAATATATATATATATATAAAATCCTCCGGGCAGCGCCGGGTACCTCAGCTAGTAAGTACTAAGACCGATTTCTAAACTATTGTATAGAATTTACTAAAGTGCCTGCTAACAATTAAAGTAACATTTCCTCACCTCTTTAATAATAATGCCTCAAACACTGTAAATCTAGCAATACATAAACAAGAATGAGAGAGCGGTTTCAGTTATTTGTCTTCTTATCTTCACTGTTCGATGAGTGCACACAGTTCCTTTCTTGCGCAATAATTCACTTCCAACACGAATAATTTAGTGTATTCAACTATGCTCTTGTTTTGTGTAAGAAGCAACACGTTGTCTAACTTTCAGTTATAATTCTTATTTTATTAATAAACGAACGATTAACGTTGCATCGATCAATAATAATTTATTTGAAATCTGACGAATCTGAATAATCCACGTCAGCGGTATTCAGCCGTCGATGCGATAAAAAACACAAAAGCCGAAAGGATAAGTACAAATATATTTTATTTTATAAATATTGATTTACATCAACTATTACTTCGGTTACCAAATATTTTTATACATGAATACATTGGAATTATTCAAGCTCGAAAAAAAGAGTCATTATTTTTTTTAAGGCAGATTTTTAGAGGGCGCATTGCGCCCTTTCGCGCCCCCGTGGCTACGACACTGTAGTAATACCTTAACATCTTGGTATTTATGTTCAAACATTATAGTGCTGGCTGGAATACTAACTTATTATTATTATCTTTATTGTTAGTGTTTTTAATTAATTAATTTTTTTGTCACCAAACACCTTCCCACAACTGGCTACAGACAGCGAAAGGTGGTAAGGATGTAGAACGTTGTGGGCTGGAGAACCCACATCTGCTCCTCTTCTTTCAAGCATATGAGGCCGGCGAAGTTGAGATTCAACTCGATAGACAGTGTAACCCCAACGGTATTTGGGTCTCACTTCCGCCAGTACCTCAAAAAATCAGGACGCATTACATAATGACCCACCCTATGATTTGTGGCCCGGTGTTTGGTGTTCGTTGTGTGGCTGCGTTTTTTTATTCATTATTTTTTCAAGTATATTTTTCGTTTATTTATTTTTTTCTTCTCTTTCTTCCCTATAACATTAAATTGAAGCACATATCATCTGAGGTTTGGATATGCTGTATGAAATACAAGCCATCCTTCCTTTTGATTTAATCTGTTTTATAAAATGTTTATAGCTTATTTAAATAATATATACATGCACATACACATATATATGTATTTATTTCGGTCAATTCGACAATGAACTAAATTAGACATTATAGTGTCATTAGTTAATTTGTAGTGTGTCACGATAAGTTGTCTCTTGTTCTTATTTACTAGAGTATATCAGCCAATATTAGCATTCAAAATAGCGTGCATCATCCTGTTGAATTAAAATCTGTGTTTAAGAAACTATTACGAATGAAACATTTCTTTAATGTGAAAAATGAGTTATCTTTATTTCCGTTCTCGATATGAGCGAGATTACATTGAATCAACCGTAAAAATGCTGCTGACCCTCATCAAGGAACATTGTACACGCGAAGGCCGATGTTTACATATTGGCATGCATCACTCTAATAACTGGGCTTGCCAGTTTATGGTTTACATCATTGTGATAAATAAAACTTAAAACCTGAAAAAAAAAGTCTTACTTGTCAATAAACAGTGACCTACGCTAAATCAGAACTACTGTTGTGGCATTCTCGGGTTCACTGACATACCTCTCTGGTAGTTATGCAAATAACAGGAGGATTGGCCAGGATATGTATCACGGAGTTAAAACTGAAAATTTGGCTTGACTGGGTTGAAAAAAAAAAGAGACTGGATAGAATCTAATAGTAAAATAATCTATTTAATATAAAGAGCAACAACTTAAAAGACTAAGAAACTATGGTGTTATATACACAGGACGCAGGTGCTACCCGTGCCACTGGCTGTCCGGAGTGAAAGTAGGGAGATTTTAACCATCAGGTATTTCTGAGCTGAAACTCCATGATGTTACCAGAGAAAGCAAACGCAATATCCGAAAATAAAGCTTTGTCAACATCATCTGTGAGAAACGTCTAAAAATATCTAAGTGGAACACAATCTTTTTAATTGCACTGCACACAGCGAATTTTCTCTATGTGAAGGTTTGTAAATATTCTAAGTGTATGTCTGAAATAAAAATCGGTAAATAGTTTGCCTTTCCAAGCTAAGACAGAAAAACAATATGGCACCTTTTTTAGTACCACAATATTTGGTCCCTTCAGGGCTGGCCTTAGGTACAAGCAAATGATACAATTGCATTGACCCCAAATACTTATTATATATTAATAACCAAAATGACCATATTGTCACGATGTAGCTATACTTGAAATTCTAAAAACCGTCACAAGCGTGTAAATTTCAAGAATGACATGGATAACTTCATTTTGTTATTTTATTTTCTGATTTTTAAACTTATCGTATTTAATTATTGTGAAATCATTTTTCTGGAATTTAGCGAAATGTTATACCCGTACGGTAAACAAGGTGCACTCGACTATCCCAATCAGGATATTATACAATAAAATAATATAGTACTATGAGTTATTCCATATATACATTGTGAAGGAAGTATCCAGGCGAGTAGGTACGTAATTGTATTGAGTTAAGACTTGAAAACACGAATTTATTTCAAGACGTTTTCATTTATATGACTACCTGCATAAAATTCTTCGAACTAGTACACTGATTTGTTGTTATCAAGCTATTACGAAAACAGTACTTTCTGGATTAATGAATTTCTTATATCAACTTGTTGTTTTCCTAGTGTAAAACTACTCAATGGTCTATCGGTACCCTGTCAACCGCGGTGAATTGAACCCCGGATTTCATCATTGTAAGCCCGTAAACATTTGTTTGTTTGTTTTTTTATTTTGGGGCAAAGCTACACGAGGGCTATCTGCGCTAGCCGTCCATAATTTAACAATTTAAGACTAGAGGGAAGGCAGATAGTCATTTCCAACTACCGGCAACTCTTGGACTCCTCTTTTACCAACGAATAGTGGGATTGACCGTCACATTATAACGCCGCCACGGCTGAAAGGGTGAGCATGTTTGGTGGGATCGAGATTCGAACCCGCGACCCTCATATTGCGAGTCCAGTGCCCTAACCACCTGGCCATGCCCCCCCCCCAAAAAAAAGTTAATGTTTTAGGTATTGTAATGTGATCTAAGTGCACTACTCAC
>NW_013671910.1:56827-57551 GCF_000517525.1 Limulus polyphemus | reverse complement strand
TGCTCTATATGCTTCCCACGGTGCTTTCCTATCGTATTCCTGTGGCTTCCTTCGTACTGGATCACTCCTAGTACTGACATTCATATCTGGGATGTGACTTATAACGGGACTGAATATGTCTGCATTAGGGTTTAGCTGCGGGCTCTGTAAGGGGCTTGCCATTGTCTGGGGCTGATTAAGTCGACGGTCAATGTATCCTCCTTGTGTAACAGACAACAAATCGTTCTTTAAAGTATCTAATTCGCTTTTAAATTTACTAATGTTTTCCATTTGTACTTCTTGTTTCCTTTCTTGTTCCAGTTGCCATTGCTGTAGTCTCTCTTTTCTCGTTCTTCTTGTTTCTTTTCTTTTTCCTCTAACAACTGCTGTAATTTCTCTTCTTGTTGCATGTTTTCTTGCAACTGCTGTTGTCTCTCTTCTTGTTTCTTTTCTTTTTCCTCAAACAACTGCTGGAATTTCTCTTCTTGTTTATTTTGTTGTTCAAGCTGCCACTGTTGCATGTTTTCTCGCAACTACTGTTGTCTCTCTTCTTGTTTTTTTTTGCTGTTCTTGTATTGCTGCCATCAAATCTGCTAAGCTGTAGTTTGATTTGCCGCTTCTCGTTTCCATTTTTTTTTGTCCCACTCTCTGACACCAATTTGTTACGTCTCCAGTCGTTAGTTGATTAACTTTCCGTAACTTAGTTCCGACGAAACTTTAGCGACACAAGTCCTTAAATAAAACA
>NW_013671910.1:51565-55827 GCF_000517525.1 Limulus polyphemus | reverse complement strand
GAATACAAAATACTGAAAATTATATAACCTATGTTTTAATGTGTTGTATGGTAAATACAAAATACTGACAACTACATAACATGTGGTTTAATGTGTTTGGTGTGGTAAATACAAAAACTGACAACTATACTACATGTAGTTTAATGATTTTGGTGTGTTAAAAGTAACTATGTTAACTCTGGTTTAATGAGTTTGGTGTAGTAAGTACAAAATCCTGACAACTATTTTACCTGTGGTAAATATAAAATACAACTGTATTACATGTGGTTTAATGTATATTATCTGTCATTTGATGGTCAGTAGCACATAGTGGCGAGTCATGTGATAATAAATATGTGAAATCAATAAATAATGCAATCACCATTTCGGCCGACACAAAGTTTAACTAGCCTTGTGGGACAACCATTATAGAAGAATTTAACCTTTGAACATTTTGGGAACATTATATTCCGTAAAACAACCACTTGGTCCTTCAAGACTATTCACTTACATTCAATTTTCAGAAAAAAAGTAAATAACTAAATCCACACAAATTTTACAGGAAATAATAAATTCCTCTAAACTTGTTTCAGCACCAAAACTAGCTATGGTTTGAAAGAAGCGTTGTTGGTGTGTTTATACTGTTACGTCTCCAGTCGTTAGTTGATTAACTTTCCGTAACTTAGTTCCGACGAAACTTTAGCGACACAAGTCCTTAAATAAAACTGGTTTATTCTTTCTGAATATAACTTTACCGATACACTCAACTTCAACAGTTGCGCTATAACAAACTATAATTCACGTATCACGAGCTAGACTTCAACAATACGTCTCTCTCTGACTGCAGTTCAATTACTCATTACCTACACACACATTGTTGTCACGTTGTGAGCGTCTTATATATATACCAGACAAACATATATCTAGTAAATGCTAGGGCATTCACGAAGGAACAAGATAGTTCTAGAATTGTGGCGTGACACTAGTCACGTGACCTCGCTGACGGCAACAATACTTTTAAAAAATACACTAAACCTAGCTATGGTTCGAAACAAGCGTTGTTAATGTATTTACAACTTAAAAATACGCTAAATTTAGTACATGAAAGAAAAATAACATAATAAACAGTTTTGTATTCAATATAAAAATATCACAAAATTTAATTAAGTAACAAACAATTTTATCTTCATGCTGGAAATTCGCGTCTTCCGTGACAAGGAGAGATAGAAGAGAACGCAAGTGTGATCAGAACGACCCCTGCTATATATAGCCTTGGTATTTATCAAAAATGTCGTGACAGATTTGTTTTCGTGTTATTGCACAAGAAAGATGCAGTTGATGCCTTTTCAAAATGGAGCTCTTTATTTATTTTTTACCAAAACTCCCAAGATTTAAACGTTGATTGGTCTTGAATATTACGACTAGCTTCGATTTTACTTTACTTTTGAAGACAAGATAAACAATAAAAGGACTTCAGAAATAGTAATTTTCAGTCATTATTCCAAAATCTAGATGGTCATTGCGGTTTCTTTCAAAATTTTGTCCGTCTTTTAATCTGGATAAAAGAAAATTGGTTTTTAAATTTGGAATCAACATGGCATTTCTTATTAAAACCGCAGTGTTTCAGTTTTGAGTTTTTCTAAGAAATAAATAATTTTTCGGATATTTCACCCATAATTTTACATCAAAATTTGATCTTTTTTGCGTGCTTGAAAACATTATTGTTTTTCATCAAAATTACCGAGTCTATATATAGTCTCGATATTTTTCAATTTCTTGAAAATTTTATTTTCGTGTTATTCGAACATAAAGAGGCAGTTGTTGCACTCTTTTCAAAGTGGAACTCTTGTTCATCAAAACTTCGAAAATTTAAGCCTTGATTTGTGATTCCGGCAACCTTCGATTTTGCTTCTGGACAAAAGACAAAAAAATAGAAAAGCTTCAAATATAGGCTTCAATAAAAGCTTCAATATTTTGATTGAAAATTCCTATATTAAAAAATCATTACGACTTCATTTCAAATGTAGTCCACCTTTAAGTTATTTTTTTTTTATTGTGTATAAAAGAAAATTGTGTTTATTTTTTAACTTTGCAAGTGACACAATACATTTCTATTAAAGACCTAGTGTTTCAATCTTTAATTATTCTAAGAAATAAGCACAATCGGATATTTCATACTTAATTTTGCATTAAAATAGGCATAAAAGTTACCAACGCAATATCATTCGTATAATTTCCAAAAAATTCGTGAAAACTATTTTTTTTTATATTCCTCAACTAGTAAGATGCACTTGAGGTACGATTTTCAAAATGGGCTTTCTTCCATCAAAACGCCACAGATTTAAACATTGATTTAGTCATGAATATTTCGGCTAGGCTCGATTTTATTTTACTTCTAAAGAAAAAAACAAACAGTAGAAGTGTTTCAAAACTAGGAATTTTAAATCAAAATTCCTAAATCTATAAAGTAATTAAGTTAATTTTCAATTTATTTCCACCTTTAAGTTTGCCCCTATGTTGGATAAGAGAAAATTTATCCCCCCCCCCCCAGTGGCACAGCGGTATGTATGTCTGCGGACTTACAACACTAGAAACCAAGTTTCGATACCTATGGTGGGCAGAGCATAGATAGCTCATTGCGTAGCTTTGTGCTTAATTACTAACAAGAGAAAATTGTTTTTGTAGCTTTGGAAGCGACATAATATTTTTCATTAAAAGTATAGCTGTTTAAGTAAATAGTTTTTCTAAGAAATATACTAAATCGGATATTTCACACTTAATTTTGCATTAAAATACGCACTTTTTTGCGAGTTTCAAATAATTTATTTTTCATAAGAATTACCAAGGCTATATCATTAGTATTTCTCAAAATTTCGCGAAATCTTTTATTATATTGTTCGCCTAAAAAAGATGCACTTGTTGTACCCTTTTCAAAATGGGCGTATTTTCATCAAAACTCCTAATATTTAAGCCTTGATTTGACATCAATATTTCGACTAGCCTCGATTTAACTTTACTTCTTATGAAAATACAATAATAAATTCTTAAACTTAGAGTATCATTATGACTACTATTCAGATTTAGTCTTTCTTTCAGTTATTTTGTACTGTGAATAAAATAAAAATGTTTATTTGATTTTTAAACTTTGGAACTGATACACAGTTTCAGTCTTCAATTTTTGTAGGAAACAAATACAATCGAATATTTCATACTTAATTTTGCATTACAATTCAAAAATTTTTACGTGTTCAAAAATTTGTTTTTTCATAAAAATTACCAAGGCTATATCATTGGTATTTTTCAAAATTTTGGTGAAATGTTTTTTTATATTATTCGGCTAGAAAGATACATTTGATGTACAGTTTTTATAATGGGTAGTTTTCCATCAAAGCTCCATAGATGTCAATCTTGACTTGTCACCAGTATTCAGGCTAGTCTCGATTTTACTTTCCTTTTGAAAAAAAGACAAACAATAGAAGCGTTTCAAAACTAGGAATTTTAAATCAAAACTCCTAAACCTAGAAAGTCTTCTTTTCAAATTTAGTCACCCTTTAAGTTATTTTTATTGTAGATAAGAGAAAATTGTTTTTAACTTTGGAACCGATAAAATATTTTTTTTTCATTTTAATCAAAATCAGCGGTATGTCTGCAGACTTACAACGCTAGAAATCGGGTTAACTCTACTCCTCAAGAAAAGACAAATATCAAAAGGGCTTCCAGAAGACGGATTTTCAATCATATTTCCTAAACCTACAACGTCCTTACCTCTTCTTTCCAAATTTAGTTCACCTTAAAGATTTCCCCTATACTTGATAAGATAAAATTGTTTTTAACCTTAGAATCAATATAATATTTGTTCATTAAAGTCCTAATGTTTCAGTCTTCAATTTTTATAAGAAATAAAAACAATCGGATATTTCACAATTTTCTTTAGGAAACCACTTTCTTGCGTGTTTTAACTATTTGTTTTTTTAGGCCCGGCATGGCCAGGAGGTTAGGACGCTCAACTCGCAATCTGCGGGTTCGAATCCCCGTCACACCAAACATGCTCGCCCTTTCAGCCGTGGGGGCGTTATAATGTGACGGTCAATCCCACTATTCGTTGGTAAAAGATTAGCCCAAGAGTTGGTGGTGGGTGGTGATGACTAGCTGACTTTGGAATCGATATTATATTTTTAAAATTAGTCCTAAAGTTTCAGTCTTCATTTGCTTTGAGAAGTAAACACAATCGGATATTTCACACTTAATTTTGCATTAAAGTACGCACTTTTTTTAGCGAGTTG
>NW_013671910.1:45198-50597 GCF_000517525.1 Limulus polyphemus | reverse complement strand
AAAGGTATGGGGCAATGTTATGATAGCGGAAGTCACGCGACGCCTGAAGCATGCACGCTGGCATTTCTAGAAGGATTATGACTGTTCCTGGCAACTCTAGTCTTTTCTAGGCGCCCTCTATTTTAGTATATAAGCCGGAAAATAAAGTGACGGCAATAATTGAATTGCAGACAGAGAGATATAGACAGATAATTGAGTCAAGCCGTAAATAAAGTGCGTGAATCGTTGTGAATTCTAGCGTGTGTTTAAGTTAAAGTGACTGTGGAAATTAAGTGTATTGCAAAGTTGTATTGAGAAAAAATAAACTAGTTTTATTTAAGAGAAACTTGTATCGCTGAAGTTTCTCGGGAAGAATTTTTACGGGAAATTAACAAACGAACAGAGACGTAACAATATGCTGTGTGTGCTGTTCATTTATCGTCAACAAGTCACAGACACCAACTGTATAAGAATCCCAAGCCCAACAATAACACAGTATATATTTATACTATTAAGAAGTATAAATAAAAGCCCTTACTTCGCATACGTTTTTTAAAATAGACCTCTTTTCATCAAAATTCCATAGACTTAAACCTTGATTTGTCATCAATATTCCGGCTAGCCTCGATTTTAATTTACTTCTCAAGAAGAGACAAAAATAAAGGGAATTAAAAAAAAGACAGATTTTCAATCACATATCCTAAACCTAGAACGTCTTTATCTCTTCTTTCCTAATTTAGTTTTCCTTTAGGTTTGCCCCCTATGCTGGAAAAAGATAATTTTTTTTTGTAGGTTTACAAACGATATAATATTTTTTTCATCGATGTCCTCGTGTTTCAGTCTTCAATATTTCTACAAAATAAACGCAATCGATCATTCCACACTTTGTTTTCGATTAAAATACCAAATTTTGTGCGTGTTTCAAAAAAATTATTTCATCAAAATGGCCAAGGTTGGTATTTTTTAAAAACACTGTAAAAATTTACTTATTATATTCTTCGACTATTAAGACACGTATGACGAACGATTTTCAAAATGGAACTCTTTTTGTCGAAACTTCCATTGATCTAAGTCTGTATTTGTCATGAATATTCCTACTAACCTCGATTTTACTTTATTTCTGAAGAAATGACAAACAATAAATCTAGGTCATTATGATTTAATTTAATCCAACTTTAAGTTTTCTCTTATTGTGGTTAAGATAAAATTATTTTTTTTTACCTTTGGAAGCAATATAATATTTGCCATTAACCCTTCGTTTGCGGCTTGTGTAAATCTGCCTACCACCCTATTAACAAAGATTTGCCATTAACCCTTTCTTTACGGCTTGTGTAAATCTGCCTACCACCCTATTAACAAAGATTTGCGAATTTTTGCAAAATGCTTGCATCATATGATGTCAACCGCAGTTGAAGGGTTAAAGTGCTAATGTTTTTGTTTTGAATTTTTCTAAAAAAAAGTAAAATAATCGGAGATTTGACACCTAATTTTGCATTAAAATACGTACATTGTTTGCATGCTTCAAAAACTTTACGAAAAATATTCTTTTTTAAAACTTTCGTGAAAGTTTTTTTTTCATGTTATTCGTCTACAAGGATGCTATACGCTTTACAAAATGGATCTCTTTTAATCAAAACTCCCAAGATTTAAGTCTTGATTTGTTTTGAAATTTCCCGCTAGCTTCAATTTTACTTTACCTCCGAAAAAGACGACCAACAATAGATCGGTTTCAAAATTAGGAATTTTCAATCAAAATACATAAATCTATTAAGACAGTAAGGCTTTTTTCCGAATTTAGTCCGACTTTAACATGTCTGTTCCATTATCAAAGTATCGATAGTAAAGCTAATTGAATTTTACAATCGAAGTCATATAGCAAAAACATGGATTACTCTCTTTCACGGACCTTCTAAATCCTACACAGTTTTGTTACAATGTCCTTCAGCTGCTATTAGGTTGAAGGAATGACACAAAATCCTGTAGGCATTGTAAAATGTTTATAATCTATCTTGTGTCAGGATGGTTTACTCAGTGTTGCTTTTATAAACCTTTAACGTAACTTCACAGTTTTTGGGTGTGTGTAAGTTGAAGCAGGGCACACTTAACTAGTGACTACTACACATTGCCTTCATATGATGCTAGAATGTTATCCTATACAAGTTACAAATGATACAGATTTCACCTTGAAGTTTATAAAAGAAGCATGTATGTTGGAATTTTTCGAAATATTTTTTTAAGTGAAATAATTCAAAATTCCATAGCTAGAGACGAAAAAAAGTAATTTACTCCATATATAGAGAAGAAAAAAAACAAGTTATTCCATAGATACAGAAAAAAAAAGCCAAATTAAAACTGAAGATCTTTTACATTTTTTATTATGTATCACGAAATATTTATCCCTGTCAACATCATCAGTGCTCTTCTTCAAATAAGTTCCACTATCTCTATTCTAAGAGCTTCTTTATAAATCAAATGGGAGAATTAATTTAATGAACAAACACAAAATACTTCCTCTTTCTACTTTAAAGCAATTTCTGGAAGTGAATAAATATCTCCTTTTCAAATTAATATATTTGTCATTTTTCTGTATATTCAATAAAATTATATAGAAAACAAGATAAAGACTGTTACAGGATTTGTAATATACTGACGTTTGGATCACTTATAAATGTGGTTCATAAAAACCTGAGAGAATAACAAATCAAACAGGATTTCACCAACACAATTATCAAGTTATTCTCTACAGGGTGTCTGAAAAGTCTGTAACCATAGGTGATTTGCAGCTTTTCCTAATTTCAGATATGTGACTTATTATGGCGCTGTTAAAGCATGTGAAGGTCAAGTTAATCCTGCTGTTAATCCAAACTTGTTTAGAATTAGAAGAACAGCATGTGGTACACATTTTATAAAATTCATTGAAGTGCCTGTGGTTACAGACTTTTTGGACACCTGTACACTGTTGCTAAGGTAAAGGTAATAGCATGTATTGCTACTAAAGTAAGGATAATACCACGAACTGAAGCTCAAGCAAAGATATTACCACAAACTACTGCTAAGGTAAAAGTAGTAGTATTTCTAAGGTAAACATAAATGTAATGATGAAGTTTAATAGGGGCAGCGTTTGTGAATTCTCTTTCGTGTTTTTTTAGCATCTCAAACATATTGCAAGTCTCTCATATTAAACTTTGTAACTAAAGTGTTTACTATCAGCCATAAAACTATTACAACAGTTAAAAATTCCAACTAAACATATTGATCGCTTCTCCTACGTTCTTTGAGTCAATTATAAGATACAATTCCTGTCAGTCTTATCAGCCTCTGAAACAACAGTAAACAGTTACAGTAACTTAAAAAAATGTACAGAGAATCAAGTGCATGATAGATTTTATTAATAAGGTCATTTATTGTTATTTATAATTTCTTAGGAGAAGCTGAGTGTGAATAGACATACACCTTTATAAATAATTATAATATACCTCTATTATATTCTCTTGAACAGAAGTATGTCTAGGTTTGTGAACCATAACAAGGGATCTGATAATTACCCTGCAATAGCTGAAGACAATTCGAACATTCCCATGCAATGACTTCTAGCACTTGCAACTTCCTGTGTTTAAAATTTTGTGTTAATGTCAACAAAATGTACGAGTTAGACCTTTCACCTGGTCTAAAAGAATTCATTAACAATGCTAGAAACATTAAAGTTGTGATTTTGAAACTGCATAACATGGCTTATTACATGATTAGTTAGTTCAACAGCAGCCATGATGATTTTTTCATTTATGAAAGACGTCTCAAATGGCATTCCTTTCAAACTACATAACCCATCATAGATACATGTTCGATCCAATTTAACAAAACAGAAAAATGTACAAATTCACTGGGAAATCAAGCTCCATCATGTGAAGTCTACAAATTTATCAAAAGTTCTAAGAGTTTTTACAGAAACCATTATTAGCTAATAAAAAAAGTTTTGATCAGTTGAGGACCTATAATGTGATCATAACAATAATCGAACAGTAACCTTAGTTCCCACACTTCCAAATGTTGTCACCCAAGCTAAGCAATAACCAAACAAAACTCACATATTTAATGTGATTTAAGTTCATTCAGCTGAGATTAAAGTAAGGTTGCTGGAAAAGGGTGTTGAAATTCCCGAGCTTCTAACTCGAATTGATGTTACTTAGTTCTAAGTCAGTTCATTACGAAACACAGGACCCACAAACTTAACAAAGTTTCTGTCACCTTGGTTTCAAGTCTGTACAACCAAAGACATTGCCCGTAACTGGACACATCAGTGAGTTTTTCGCACACTGTGGGTGAATGATGATGTTGTTGGGATACCAAGCAAATGCTGCTTCAGTGAAAGGACGTTTACACACTCCACACACCCTGTCAAGGAAAAATAACAAAGTCACACTACTCTTCATTCACTATTGATATTCTAGATAAATTCACATTCTACTATAACACTATGATTCTGAACACTATCTTACCTAGTTTCATATCCTACTGTAACACTTTATGATTCTGAACACACTATCTTACCTAGATTCATATCCTACTATAACACCATCTTACCTAGATTCATATCCTACTATAACACTTTATGATTCTGAACACACTATCTTACCTAGTTTCATATACTAGTATAACACTTTATGATTCTGAACACACCATCTTACCTAGTTTCATATACTAGTATAACACTAACACATCATCTTTGCTAGTTATATATACTAGTATAACACCAAACACATTATCTTAGCTAGTTTCATATGCTAGTATAACACTGAATGCACTACATTACCTAGTTTCATATCCTAGTATAACACTGAACACACTATCTTACCCAGTTTCATATCCTACTATAACACTATGATTCTGAACACACTATATTACCTAGTTTCATATCCTACTGTAACATTTTATGATTCTGAACACACTATCTTATCTAGTTTCACATACTAGCATAACACTAACACATTATCTTAGCTAGATTCATATCCTAGTATACCACTGAACAACTTCTCTTTGCTAGTTTCATATCCTAGTACAACACTGAACACATTATCTTAGCTAGTTTGATATGCTAGTATAACACTGAATGCATTACATTACCTAGTTTCATATCCTAATATAAACACTGAATTCATTATCTTAGCTAGATTCATATACTAGTATAGCAATGAACATGTTATCTTAGCTAGTTTCATATCCTAGTATAACACAGTGCATTATCATACCTAGTTTCATATCCTAGTATACCACCAAATACATTATCTTAGCTAGTTTCGTATCCCAGTATAACACTGAACACCTTATCTTAGCTAGCTTCGTATCCTAGTATAACACTGAACACCTTATCTTAGCTAGCTTCGTATCCTAGTATAATACTGAACACCTTATCTTTGCTAGCT
>NW_013671910.1:42770-44578 GCF_000517525.1 Limulus polyphemus | reverse complement strand
AATAGAAGTGTGACAGTGTTCTAGTGTTGTTATAACTAACCAAAGTGGTTAATTGCCATATAGATACAAATTAGAACTATCCTTGCCATGACTTTAACTGTTTTAGAATAGAAGTGTGACAGTGTTCTAGTGTTGTTATAACTAACCAAAGTGGTTAATTGCCATATAGATACAAATTAGACATATCCTAGCCATGACTTTAACTGTTTTAGAATAGAAGTGTGACAGTGTTCTAGTGTTGTTATAACTAACCAAAGTGGTTAATTGCCATATAGATACAAATTAGAACTATCCTTGCCATGACTTTAACTGTTTTAGAATAGAAGTGTGACAGTGTTCTAGTGTTGTTATAACTAGCCAAAGTGGTTAATTGCCATTGACCATATGGACACAGGTACCGCATTATATTTAACTTCACCTTTTGCAATTAATCAAGTAAATGATTATGCTTGCTGATGATCAGTGTCCAGGCTGGTCACTGAGTGAACAGTAAATAACCTCAGTAGTTTGTTAACTATGAAATATCCAATAAAAGATACTTTTCTTGGTAACTTAAATTTTTTCTTTATCCTCCACTTTTTCTGTTGAGTGTTGATTTTACAGTAAAAAAAAAGTGTTATTACAAATTTTGATGGACAAAGTGTTTAGTAAAATAAAATGAGATGTTAATGGTTGTGGGACAAATCAGTTTCTGTTCTAAACAACTGTTCATTATTTTAGTTACATCTTCAGAGAGTTAAGTTAACCAATGAATGAGATGATACCTATCATCTGTCAACACCAAAACATCCTGTTCTATGTGGATCTTGGAGAAGCGAGTCTGCAAGTTTTCTCCACGAGCAAGAGCACTTTCAATTCTGGTGGTACAAAGTCTGTGGAGAGAAGTTCTTAGGGCCTTATTCAAGAACTGGTCAACAATAGCTA
Source organism: Limulus polyphemus (assembly GCF_000517525.1). Taxonomy (NCBI): domain Eukaryota; kingdom Metazoa; phylum Arthropoda; class Merostomata; order Xiphosura; family Limulidae; genus Limulus; species Limulus polyphemus. The sequence goes on along the minus strand of NW_013671910.1, from coordinate 43,654 downwards.
CTGACCACTGTTCAGGTATGAGCTGGAGGACCTAGAATCAGAATATGCAAATTTTACCCTTAGAATAACAAGCTCTGATATCTTATGTAACAATAGTGTTTTGTCTTCTTGATAACAAATGTCTTACTTAACAAGTGTTTTGTCTTCTTGATAACAAATGTCTTACTTAACAAGTGTTTTGTCTTCTTGATAACAAATGTCTTACTTAACAAGTGTCTTGTCTTCTTGATAACAAATGTCTTACTTAACAAGTGTTTTGTCTTCTTGATAACAAATGTTTTACTTAACAAGTGTTTTGTCTTCTTGATAACAAATGTTTTACTTAACAAGTGTTTTGTCTTCTTGATAACAAATGTTTTACTTAACAAGTGTTTTGTCTTCTTGATAACAAATGTCTTACTTAACTTCTGTTTTGTCTTCTCAATAACAAATGTCTTACTTAACAAGTGTCTTGTCTTCTCGATAACAAATGTCTTACTTAACAACTGTCGTCTTCTCCATAACAAATGTTTTACTTAACAACAGTGTCTTGTCTTCTCAATAACAAAGGCCTTTCTTAACTTCTGTTTTGTCTTCTCAATAACAAATGTCTTACTTAACTTCTGTCTTGTCTTCTCAATAACAAATGTCTTACTTAACTTCTGTCTTGTCTTCTCAATAACAAATGTCTTACTTAACAAGTGTCATCTTCTCCATAACAAATGTCTTACTTAACAACAGTGTCTTGTCTTCTCAATAACAAAGGCCTTTCTTAACTTCTGTTTTGTCTTCTCAATAACAAATGTCTTACTTAAACTTCTGTTTTGTCTTCTCAATAACAAATGTCTTACTTAAACTTCTGTTTTGTCTTCTCAATAACAAATGTCTTACTTAACTTCTGTTTT
>NW_013671910.1:39749-42760 GCF_000517525.1 Limulus polyphemus | reverse complement strand
GTCTTCTTGATAACAAATGTTTTACTTAACAAGTGTTTTGTCTTCTTGATAACAAATGTTTTACTTAACAAGTGTTTTGTCTTCTTGATAACAAATGTTTTACTTAACAAGTGTTTTGTCTTCTTGATAACAAATGTCTTACTTAACTTCTGTCTTGTCTTCTCAATAACAAGTGTCTTAACTTCTGTCTTGTCTTCTCAATAACAAATGTGTCTTACTTAACTTTTGTCTTGTCTTCTCAATAACAAGTGTCTTACTTAACTTCTGTCTTGTCTTCTCAGTAGCATATAACCTTTAACTGCTATTAGTTTCATAATAATAATAATTAGTAATGTCAATGAATAGCTGTCTTGCTTTTACAACATCTATTTTACTATACTTCACAGCTGTCTCATTTAATATTTTCAAACTGTTTGACTTTACTGTTTAATAGCTATCTTAACCTTTACAACATAAAACTGCTACTTTACTATTTAAAACAAGTCTCATTTTAACAGAATCAAACTGTGCCACTTTACTGCTTAACAAGTCTCATTTTAACAGAATCAAACTGTGCCACTTTATTGTTTAACAAGTCTTACTTTAATAGAATCAAACTGTGCCACTTTACTGTTTAACTAGTCTCACTTTAACTGAATCAAACTGTGCCACTTTACTATTTAAAATAGGTCTCACTTTAAGAAAATCAAACTGTGCCACTTTACTATTTAAAATAGGTCTTACTTTAACAGAATCAAACTGTGCCACTTTACTATTTAAAATAGGTCTTACTTTAACCTATTAAAATGAGACTTGTTAAGCAGTAAAGTGGCACAGTTTGATTCTGTTAAAATGAGACTTGTTTTAAATAGTAAAGTGGCACAGTTTGATTCTGTTAAAGTAAGACCTATTTTAAATAGTAAAGTGGCACAGTTTGATTCTAATCAAACTGTGCCACTTTACTGTTTAACAAGTCTTACTTTAATAACATAATCAAACTGTGCCACTTTACTGTTTAACAAGTCTTACTTTAACAGAATCAAATTCTGTCACTTTACTGTTTAACAAGTCTCACTTTAACAGAATCAAACTCTGCCTCTTCACTGTTTAACAAGTCTTACTTTAACAGAATCAAACTCTGCCTCTTCACTGTTTAACAAGTCTTACTTTAACAGAATCAAATTCTGTCACTTTACTGTTTAACAAGTCTTACTTTAACAGAATCAAATTCTGCCTCTTCACTGTTTAACAAGTCTTACTTTAAAGATTATTTACCATTTAGCAGTTTTCTTACCTTTACAGCATCAAACTCTGCCTCTTCACTGTTTAACAGTTGAACTGCTGGGGCTAACAATTCTTCTCTATGTTTTTCACTGGTTTCAAAGATTCATTAGAATACATTTTACTTTAAAGACTTTTAAACAATTGAAACATCTTGATAATTTATAAACTTTATATTCATATCTGTGACTGATATAACAAGGAAAATGTAAGAATCATTACAATCACAACTAGTTTAACCAGGAAATGACACATATTTATAGTATTTCTTACTTCAAAGTGATGTAAATAATTTTTTAAGCTGGTCTAACATAACTGATAGCCTACTAATGTTGAAAATAATCTCAAATCTGAGAATCTGCATTAATTATCATTACTGAAGCCTATATGTAATTGAAAGATACCAGACTAACAAATTATTAATTTACTTTTACAACTTCCTCTTCTCTAAACACACACAAACAAAATATTTTCTCCAAGGAGCATGATTTGATCTTTTTATGCACTTAAAATACAAGTTTTGAATACAAAGAAATAATATAACCAATTCAGCTATTGTTTGTGACAATACAGCTGATGATCCCTGTATCTTAGTACCATCAATGCATCTGAGAATTCTCATATCATTTTACTTTGAACGGAACTGAGGATTCTCATATCATTTTACTTTGAACAGAACTGAGGATTTTTGTATCATTGTACTGTCAATGCTGCTGAGAATACTTTTATTTTTGTACTGTCTGTAATTATTTAAAAAATCAGAAATTCACTCTATAAACAGGATTCCCACACAAATATTTATAGCAGTTCCCCTGATATATATATACCTGCCTTCCCACAACTGGCTATAGAAAATAAAAGGCAGTCGAAGTCGAGCCGTTGTGGGTGTAAGCACTCAGCTTCGTAACCTTATTTGATGTTTGTACACTTGTTTGATTTTCCATGACGGCTGACTAAATTAACATCAACGTTTGAATTTTGTTTGATATATGGGATATCCCCAAAACATTTGGGTGCTTTGTCACAGACAATATCTGCTATGAAAATAAGTTGACAACCTGGACCAATAACGGTAATGCGATACATATATATATATATATATATATTATTTATTTATTTTTTGTCATAAGGTTCACAATCCCTATTCATCATCAGCAAAGGCTGTTACGGGATGAACTTAGTTTTAAAGTGACAACTGCACCAGATGGAGATTACCTTCTGATGTTTTCTTATTTTACAAACGATAATTAAATATTCTATATTCTATAATTCAATTCTAATTTATTATTCCACATTTTATGTTCTGTAAAATGGAAAAAAATATTTTTCTCAGACCAACATTCCAGTTCCTTTTATTTCTCTGTATAAATAATAATTTAGACATCTTTCAAACAAGATATTTACTTTGATTGTTTGTGAAGAAGTAGAACTACTAACAAAACATTACTTCTGCATGTGAAAGTCAGCAGAACTAGGAATACAAAAATACTTTGACTGTTATAAAACACTTACTCTAAGTCAGGGTCAAGATACACTCCCAAAAGTGTGTGGAAAAGCCTATGTCGTGTCTTTCTCTCTTTACCTTCTGATAGCCGCAGACAATAATTCTCAGCTCCGGTATAATCCTCTAGCTTGTGCACTAAAATACGAAGAGCTTTTTCATGTTCTTCAAGCTGAATGTGAATTAAAAAACAAACCATTCACAACTAAATTATTAAGTTAAATTAACTGTGAAAAACAATAACCCGCTT
>NW_013671910.1:36195-38789 GCF_000517525.1 Limulus polyphemus | reverse complement strand
TACCTTTTACACATACAGATCACATCAACATAACAATGCTTACCTTTACACATACAGATCACATCAACATAACAATGCTTACCTTTACACATAAAGATGGTACTGACATAACAATGCTTACCTTTCCACATACAGATCACATCAACATAACAATGCTTACCTTTACACTTAAAGATGGTACTGACATAACAATGCTTACCTTTCCACATGAAGATGGTACTGACATAACAATGCTTACCTTTCCACATAAGGATGGTACTGACATAACAATGCTTACCTTTCCACATAAAGATGGTACTGACATAACAATGCTTACCTTTCCACATAAAGATGGTACTGACATAAAATGCTTACCTTTCCACATACAGATCACATCAACATAACAATGCTTACCTTTTACACATAAAGATGGTACTGACATAAAATGTTTACCTTTCCACATACAGATCACATCAACATAACAATGCTTACCTTTTACACATACAGATCACATCAACATAACAATGCTTACCTTTTACACATACAGATCACATCAACATAACAATGCTTACCTTTACACATAATGATGGTACTGACATAACAACTCTTACCTTTACACATAAAGATGGTACTGACATAACAACTCTTACCTTTCCATATAAAATTGCACATTCAGCATGAAGATTATTCTCCAGAGCTTTTCCTAAGAGGAGTTGCACACGATAGGCAGATGAAAAATGAAGTAGATGTTGTAACTTCTTCCTAAAAAACACACAGACCAACAATGGTACAACATTTGTACTAAAAGTACAAATGTTAGAATTTTTAATACAGTTCTTAGAAATGTACTAAAACCTCTCTGTTATCCAAATTAGGATGAAATATTCTGACCTGAAACTCTACCACATCAAACACAAAAGATGTGTACTTAGAGTAAGACATTAATTAAAAGAGTTGATAAAAACATGTGGCAAACTAGAACTGTTGTCTATACCTAATTATTCCTATCAAGCCAAGTCAAATGAAATTTAAAAACAAAAACAGAAATTAGTGATATTAAGTAAACCAGTTTGGGTTAAAACTCTGAACTTCGTGTTACTATGATCATTAACCTCAAATCATCTTGAGTTCAGTTTAAAACTAGAACTCAATCTATTTTATTATTTTGCGTTTATGCACAATAAGGGCCAAGTTTTAAGATTTATTCAAGTTAAAAAAATTAAAGCAACATTGATACTTTGTAACCATGATTTTGTAAAATTTTGATGTTAAGCATAAAACTGCATTGTGGGTTATCCGTACTATGCACACCATGGGTACAGAAACTCAGTTTCAGCAGAATAAGCTTAAAGAATTACTGCTGAGCCACTGGGGTCTGGTGACCATGAATAATGCCCTTGGACTGATCTAGACTTTTAAGCACAACAATGACCACTAATATTAGGCTGCTCTTGACCTAAACAAAGTTCTGTCATTCAAACAAACAACATAAAACAACTAACCACTACCCTTGAAAACAATGACCAAGTTCTGTCACTTGATCAAATGACATAAAAGCAACAGTGACCACTAACCTAAGGCTAGTTTTAACAACAATGATCAAGTTCTATTGCTTGACTAAGCAACACTGACCACAACCCTTGGACTGGTTTTGACAACAATGGCCAAGTGACGTAGAAGCAACACTGACCATTCTAACTAGCCTATTGCTAATCTTGGCCTTTAAGCATAACTAAAGCTTAAAATAAACGTTGTTTAACATCCTCAATGGGAAATATGTACATAAAGAAAAATGACACCATGTAACCTGCTATTTTCATTTTTGTTACTTAGTTAACATGTAAAAAAGTTGTATTGGATTATCTAAAATAAGGCATCTCTCATCAAAACAAAAAATCCACATATCTATAAATTTTGATTATAAAACATAAATTTGACATAAGATCCACATTCAGATTAGCTAACTGATATTATCTGTTTACCACTGTCAAAATAAAAATTAACTGAGATGTAACTGAAATATCTGACCTTACCTGGCATCAGTGACCTTTATAGGATCAATACTTTGACTTTTTCTTAACCTCAAAATATTTTCAAGGTATAGAACAGCTAAGTGAGTATGGTATTTCTCTTTCTGGAAGGAAAGAAATTTTTTTCAAAGATCAACACATAAAATAAGAAGCTTACAGAAAACAGTTTTTATTTGAAAATAAGAAATAAAATGATAAGAATTAACAAAATCAGTTATTTATAATAGAACTTCAAAGTGTTTCAGTTGAACATTCTAGCTGACATAATTACCACAAAAAAGTAACTCTCCAGACAAGATGGTAAACATCCAAATTATCTTACATTATCTGTGTACAGTGCAGATGATACAGTCTACTAGCAGAGTTCATACATACTTTATAAAAGAATTGTTCATATTCAATTCTTGCAATGTAAGATTAAACTTGCATTTTCCTGGCCAATTCTACATCAAAGGTGCCAACCAGAGAAAACCTCAATAGCTACTAACTACAGGTCTCACGAGACACAAGTTTCTCAGTGGCCAACAGTAAAATCTGATACTGATAACCAAATTCTTGTTTAATTATTTATTGTTTTCTTTTTTC
>NW_013671910.1:34078-35440 GCF_000517525.1 Limulus polyphemus | reverse complement strand
GTAACTGTTAGAAGTGGATTAGGATATGAGTACAGATGACATGTAACTGTTAAAAGTCGATTAGGATACGATTACAGATGCAATGTAACTGTTAGAAGTGGATTAGGATATGAGTACAGATCACATGTAACTGTTAAAAGTGGATTAAGATACGACTACAGATGCAATGTAACTATTAGAAGTCGATTAGGATACGATTACAGATGCAATGTAACTGTTAGAAGTGGATTAGGATATGAGTACAGATCACATGTAACTGTTAAAAGTGGATTAAGATACGACTACAGATGCAATGTAACTTTTAGAAGTGGATTAGGATACGGTTACAGATGCAATGTAACTGTTAGAAGTGGATTAGGATACGGTTACAGATGCAATGTAACTGTTAGAAGTGGATTAGGATCCAACTAAGGATCACATGTAACTGTTGGCAGTGGATTAGGATATTACTATAGATCACATGTACCTGTTAGAAGTGGATTAGGATATGACTACAGATCATGTGTAACTGTTAGAAGTGGATTAGGATATGACTATAGATCATGTGTAACTGTTAGAAGTGGATTAGGATCCAACTAAGGATCACATGTAACTGTTAGCAGTGGATTAGGATATTACTATGGATCACATGTACCTGTTAGAAGTGGATTAGGATATGACTATAGATCATGTGTAACTGTTAGAAGTGGATTAGGATATGACTACAGGTGCAATGTAACTTTTAGAAGTGGATTAGGACACGATTGCAGATGCAATGTAACTTTTAGAAGTGGATTAGGACACGATTGCAGATGCAATGTAACTGTTAAAAGTGGATTAGGATCCAACTATGTATCCCATGTAACTATTAAAAGTGGATTAGGATATGAGTACAAATCACATGCAAATATTAGAAGTGGATTAGGATATGGCTACAGATCACACATAACTGTTAAAAGTGGATCAGGATATGGCTACAGATCACATGTAACTGTTAAAAGTGGATCAGGATATGGCTACAGATCACACAACTGTTAAAAGTGGATCAGGATATGACTACAGATCACACGTAACTGTTAAAAGTGGATCAGGATATGACTACAGATCACACGTAACTGTTAGAAGTGGATTAGGATATGGCTACAGATGCCATGTAATTGTTAGAAGTGGATTAGGACATGACTACAGATGCAATGTGACTTTTAGAAGTGGATAAGGACACGATTGCAGATGCAATGTAACTGTTAGAAGTGGATTAGGATATGGCTACAGATGCAATGTAACTTTTAGAAGTGGATTAGGACACGATTGCAGATGCAATGTAACTGTTAGAAGTGGATTAGGATATGGCTACAGATGCCGTGTAACTGTTAGAAGTGGGTT
>NW_013671910.1:32142-33731 GCF_000517525.1 Limulus polyphemus | reverse complement strand
ATGGCTTCAGATCACATGTAACTGTTAAAAGTGGATCAGGATATGGCTACAGATCACACATAACTGTTAAAAGTGGATCAGGATATGACTACAGATCACACATAACTGTTAAAAGTGGATCAGGATATGACTACAGATCACACATAACTGTTAAAAGTGGATCAGGATATGACTACAGATCACACATAACTGTTAAAAGTGGATCAGGATATGACTACAGATCACACATAACTGTTAAAAGTGGATCAGGATATGACTACAGATCACACGTAACTGTTAGAAGTGGATTAGGATATGGGCTACAGATCACACGTAACTGTTAAGAGTGGGTTAGGATATGACTACAGATGCAATGTAACTTTTAGAAGTGGATAAGGACACGATTGCAGATATAATGTAACTGTTAGAAGTGGATTAGGATCCAACTATGTATCCCATGTAACTATTAAAAGTGGATTAGGATATGACTACAAATGCCATGTAACTGTTAGAAGTGGATTAGGATATGACTACAAATGCCATGTAACTGTTAGAAGTGGATTAGGATATGACTACAAATGCCATGTAACTATTAGAAGTGGATCAGGATATGACTACAAATGCCATGTAACTGTTAGAGATGGATCAGGATATGACTATGGATGCCATGTAACTGTTAAAAGTGGATCAGGATATGAGTACAGATCACATGTAACTGTTAAAAGTGGATCAGGATATGAGTACAGATGCCATGTATCTGTTAAAAGTGGATCAGGATATGACTACAGATGCCATGTATCTGTTAAAAGTGGATTAGGATATGACTACAGATCACATGTAACTGTTAAGAGTGGATTAGGATATGGCTACAAATAATATTAACTGGTAGGAGTGAAATAGGATATGAATTAAGAAAGTAAGTTTTACATCAAAATTTCTGTAATTTCCACACATCCTGTTCAGAAACAACTTGTTACTGAGCAACCAACAAATTACCAATACAAAGCTTTAAACATAAGATTGACAAATTTTAATTTCTCAAAATTCTACTTCAGATGGAGCTGAAAAATTTGTTTTAAATACAAACCTCTAATTTTCTTTGAAACACTAAGTATTCCAGAAAGAGGACGAGAGCAACAGGATACCGATGGAGAAAGTCAACAACTACATCAGGACGCATACGTTCTGTTGGTGGATCATTACTGGGCCTCTCTGTAAATATCTGCATAATACAGAAAAATCAATTAGGTGTTTTGTTACAAAGTGCTATTAACTCTCTCAACATGGGATCTGTCAATTTGACCGACCATGTGACCTCTATGTACTCGTTTAAAATCTTTATAGTTTGATACTACTAACTTTTAATATTGTATGTATATCTTCAGTAAACATTACAAGTCTTTCACATATAAAAACCATATTATTTAGTGAAGTATTTTTAATAAACTAAAAAAAGATTTGTCTGTGAGAACATCAAGTTTTTTTTTACCAGTCCAAGTGCATAGTGATTTTTATGTTAAGATTAAAAATACTTTTCTTCATCTCAAAAATCTTAGATTTCATTTACATAATCTCTAAAACCTCTTTAATACATTTCAAATGTTTGTTTT
>NW_013671910.1:29278-31878 GCF_000517525.1 Limulus polyphemus | reverse complement strand
TGTTATTTTCTCTACTCTATCTCTATACAAGGTTGGTCAAATTGACCAACCTTGAAAATCACCAAAAAAAAAAAAATCGATATAAATCTAAATTAACTTTTTTTTTCTTTCTAGAATGACTTCAAATTGTAACATGAAACTACATTCGTTTATTCTAAGTAGCTTTAAACTCGTAACAGTATACATCTATTTATACTTAAATTTTATTGCCCTTTGAACCACGTCTAACTACTACTATTCATACCAATATAAGTTGTAAATCACTTTGGGAACACAGAGTTCACATTACATTGTCGAATTACATTACCCACGAGCTGCTCACATGCTTGCCTCAAGAAACATTTTTATTAGATTACTAATTTTTTATTTATTTTACCTTATCTAACCTAAAGAAATCTCTATTTTTACATTTTAGTTACTTTTATAATAATAACTAAAGAATAAACATGAAAAACAAGAAATAAAGTACTTATCTGGGCCTTCTTTTTTTATTGCAGTTGACTGTCGATGACACTTAACCATATTTTTTTTTTCAATACTAATGGTAGTAATGCACTAAATAATTTTTATTTAATTAAATAATGTGTCAAAGAACATAGAATAATAACATCCAAAAAGCAGACAATTTCCCATAACTATCACAATTTTTCTGGCTTTCTAACTGGGCAACAAGAGGCATTACAAGTTCATCCAAGCTAGTCATTATTTTTCCTGTGGGAATGAAGCTTGTACTAAAAGAGAAAATGACAATACTCTGTTCAGAAAACAGCATAATACATCGTTTGATAAATTATAACCTTGGCTTTCTATTGGTCATACATAATATTGTATTAAGAGTAAGAGAGAACTATTAACAAATCCTGAAAGAGAGGATGTGACAGGTGGGTGTAGCAAGAGTTGTCTGATTTTCTACTTGATCGCTCTGTAACTAAAAAAGATTGAAGGCTATAAAAATTATGGCTTGTATGAGCAGTGCTGATTTCATAGTGAGTAATTTACGTTAAATTTCATATTTACTGCAGGGTTGGTGAATAAAATAGAGAAGAGGGGATGCATAGAGAAAATATGTCACATTTCTCACAATGGGGGAAATTCAGGATTTTGTTTAAAATGGACTTATAAAAATTAAGAACTTAAAACTTATATTCTTTTAAAATATTTATTATTAGCTATGAATTTATGCTATACTAATTCGTATAACATAAACGAAAAGTAGTTTAATTAAGTTTTGAATATAAGTCACTAAAACCTTGTGTCATGTACAATAAAGAATGCCCATAGGATAGGGTTAAACAGAGTAATGATGCAAATGTTTCTGCTAGAAATCACTGTCACACACACAGAAAATGATACAAAGGTTTCTGTTATAAATCCCTGTTACACAGAATAATGATACAAATGTTTGTTACAAAGCACTGTCACACAGAATAATGATACAAAAGTTTCTTTTACAAAGCAAGTCACACAGAGTAATAATTCAAATGTTTCTGTTACAAAGCCCTATCAAACATAGTAATGATACAAATGTTTCTGTTACAAAGCACTGTCACACAGTAATGATACAAATATTTCTGTTACAAAGCACTGTCACACAGTAATACAATACAAATATTTCTGTTACAAAGCACTGTCACACAGAGTAATGATACAAATGTTTGTTACAATGCACTGTCACACAGTAATGATACAAATGTTTCTCACAAAGCACTGTCACACAGAGTAATGGTATAAATGTTTCTGTTACAAAGCACTGTTACACAGAGTAATAATTAAAATGTTTCTGTTACAAAGCCCTATCAAACATAGTGATGATACAAATGTTTGTTACAAAGCACTGTTACACAGTAATGATATAAACATTTCTGTTAAATGACACTGTCACACAGTAATGATACAAATATTTCTGTTACAAAGCACTTTCACAAAGTAATGATATAAATATTTCTGTTAAATGGTACTGTCACACAGTAATGATACAAATATTTCTGTTACAAAGCACTGTTACACAGTAATGATATAAATATTTCTGTTAAATGACATTGTCACACAGTAATGATATAAATATTTCTGTTAAATGACACTGTCACACAGTAATGATACAAATATTTCTGTTACAAAGCACTTTCAAAAAGTAATGATATAAATATTTCTGTTAAATAGCACTGTCACACAGAGTAATGATACAAATGTTTCTGTTACAAAGCACTGTTACACAGTAATGATATAAATATTTCTGTTAAATGACATTGTCACACAGTAATGATATAAATATTTCTGTAAAATGGCACTGTCACACAGTAATGATATAAATATTTCTGTAAAATGGCACTGTCACACAGTAATGATATAAATATTTCTGTTAAATGGCACTGTCACACAGTAATGATATAAATATTTCTGTTAAATGGCACTGTCACATAGAGTAATGATACAAATGTTTCTATTACAAAGCACTTTCACACTCAGGGTAATGATACAAATGTTTCTGTTACAAAGCACTGTCACACAGTAATGATATAAATATTTCTGTTAAATGGCACTGTCACATAGAGTAATGATACAAATGTTTCTATTACAAAGCACTTTCACACTCAGGGTAA
>NW_013671910.1:18010-28345 GCF_000517525.1 Limulus polyphemus | reverse complement strand
ACCACTTTCACACTCGGGGTAATGATACAAATGTTTCTGCTACATACCACTGTCACACAGAGTAATGATATAAATATTTCTGTTAAATGGCACTGTCACATAGAGTAATGATACAAATGTTTCTATTACAAAGCACTTTCACACTCAGGGTAATGATACAAATGTTTCTGTTACATACCACTGTCACACAGAGTAATGATACAAATGTTTCTGTCACAAAGTCCTGTTACACACATTAATGATACATATGTTTCTGCTACAAAGCACTGTCATGCAAAGTAATGGTATAAATGTTTCTGTTACAAAGTCCTGTTACACACATTAATGATGCAAAGCATTTTAAAAAGCGTGTTGTCTCCTGCATAAACAGCAAGTAGTTAAATGAAATGAGCTGCTACTTCAGCATGAACAACAAAGATGTCAGAGAAGAATCTTTTACCTTTATAGCAAGATTTTGGTCCCTCTCCATCACAAAGTCTGCATATTTCCAAACTAGTTTATGGTCTTGAAGGCTAGATGATTTAAAATTCATAATTACTTCTTTCTATGTTTAAAGTCAATGAAATGGTTTCTTGTGTACTTCAGTTTATGAGATCATAATAGGAGATTGTCTTTGGTAAAAATACTTAATAATTGCCCAAATCTAATGTTAATGTTGTTTCTGTATGAATAAGAACATGTTTTGTTTTGAATTAAAACTATGGTGTTGTCATTCAGATTTTGAATTAAATTTTAAGAAAAATGTGGTCAATTACTTTTATGCATCAAGAAACTTAGTAATTTTTGTTTATATTTAGTGTAAGCAGTTAACAGATTATAAAGAAAAGATTCACTCATTGGATGTAATTCAATTGAAAAATGAAAACTTTGTTAGAATTATCATGTTGTATCTGTTGTTATAAAAACTAACTAAAATGTAAAAATTAGAAACTTGTTAGATTTAGGAAAATAATGAATAATATTTCTTCGTGAGGTATACTTGCAATCAGCTCGTGTTATGTCATTGAATATGGTAACATGAACTATGTGCTAGCTGAGTTAGACATGGTTCAAAGGGCAATAAAACAATAAGAATAAGTATAAACAGATGTAGACTGAAAAAAGCTTTAAGCTATTTAAGATAAACAACTGTAGTTTCCTTTTACAACCTGTAGTCATTCAAGAAAGAAAAAAGGGTATTTAGATTAATTTAATATTTTTTATGGTGGTTACAAGGTTGGTCAAATTGACCAAGTCCATATAATGTTAGGGTAGAGAAAGTAACAGATAAATATAAAGATTTACTAAACAAAAATTGATATTTATTTAGGAGGTTTTAGAAATTTCACAAATGAAATCTGAACATTTTCAGATATATTATTTTTAATCTCAATATGAAAATCACTTTGCATTCAAAGCAGTCAACACTTTAATTCCATATATTCACGGATGAAAAATTAAGAACATGCATATAGTACCTATCTCTGACCTCTTTCAGTTGCAGATGAAATTATTTATTTAAATAATGCATCTAAGAGCACAGAAAAATGATACGTACAATGCAAACAATATCCTATAACTATCATAATTTAACGTACTTTCTAAATTAAAATAATTATTTAAGTTTCTTGAGCTGAACACTGTGAGAAAAACTTTCAAATTGGAGATGAAATAAACCATACTGTGTAATGAAAACAACCTAATATATTACTTAACAGATCAAAACTCTGCCTATCTATTGGTTATAAATACAGCATAAAACATCAGAGAACTATTAGTAATTTGTGAAAGAGAGGATGTGACAGATGGACAAGACAAGTAGGTCTGATTTTCTAGTTTATGACTCCTAAACAAATAAGACTGAAGACTACAGAACTTAGCCTTTGTAATATCTGTGTTATAATAAGTAACTTACATTAAATTCTGTACTACAAAAAGGGGTGGTAAATAAATTAGAGAAGGGAGAATATCTAAAGAACAAGTGTCATGATTCAAATATTAGGGGAAATTGAGGATTTTTTTTATATTTCCTTATAAAATTAATAACTTATATAATATTAAAATTTATTTATTAGCTACATTTTAATCCCAAATTTATTAGTACACATTGACAATAAAATAGTTTAATTAAATTTTGAATGCAACTCTGTGAAATGTCATGACAATCACACTTCAACCTACTTGTAACAAAAATGTTAATTGCCAAGCTCATTAATTTATTAGATTCAACTATTAGGTTATTCTCTTATGAGACTTGGTCAGTTGGAGTAATCCTAAAAAGTAATAATCAGAAACACCAATTTCAATTAGTTGATAATTTTCTTCAGTTGTTACACTAATGTATTAAGCCATACAACCTTGAATTAAGCGAAAGTTATATTGAGAGATCATAATTGATATATTCTGAATACTTGGAAGTTTGGAATAATTGAGAAAAGTAATTATTGAAAAACTAATTTTGATTAGTGGTTTATTTTTACAAAATTAATCAATAAGATTTTAATTTCAATTAATTGATTATTTTATGTGATACTAATCATTTCTCACAGGTAATCGATTATATTAATTAATAGCCCAGCTCTGATTAACACAATTTTCTGGTAGGTTTTGTTTTACTTCTAAATCAATAAATTTATCACTCAGTGATTCTTATCTATATTATTTCTGACAGAAAAAAAAGAGTAGATAATAAAACACCAATTGTTATTTAAAATAGGAGTTAATGAGAGTTCCAACTCCAACATAAGAGAGTTGAAAAGACAGAGTCAACAATAGTTAATGCAAGTACCTACTCCAACATAAGAGAGTAGACAAGAAGAAGTCAACAACAGTTAACAAGAGTACCAACTCCAACATAAGAGAGTGGAAAAGAGGGAGTCAACAGAAGTACCATATTTTTCAGAATATAAGACACACCTTTATTTTGAAGACAAAGTTTTGGGGTAAAAAAAGCTACAGTCGCATTTGAAAGATTTTTATTCAACAAAAATTCAATTTGATACTTTAAAAATTAGTATATATTGTACTAAACACAAAAGAGCTCAAAACATCAAAATAAGAAAATACTGTAAATCAAAAAAAGGTTTACTGCTATTTAGTTTGGTTCAAAACCTACAAAATCTTCACTGCTTTCACTGTCGCTTGGAAAGGAATCATTGGATCCAATATTATGGTCAAAGAGAATGTCATCCTCGGTCCCTTCCATTGCGTTACTGATACCACATTTCTTAAATGACTTAATCACTATATAACTTCTTACTTTTTCCCACAAATTCTTCACTCACATGCAGACCTGAGCAAGCGTCGGTCTCTTCCTTCGTCCTGTAAGGGTCGTAGCAAAATCTTCCTGCTGCATCCAGTTGTTCCATTCCTCTCTCATTAAAATCTTAAAGGGTTTGTTAATAGAAACATCGAGAGGTTGCAGTTGACTTGTTAAACCGCCAGGTATAACAGCAAGCTGAGTTTTTAGCTCATTAGCTTTTTCCTTTATTTTTTCTGTTTTATGAGCTCTAAAGGAATCCCAGACAAGGAGAGAAGGCTTTTTTTTTTTATAAGCCTCCTGGACGTTTTGACCAAATTTTTTCAAGCCAAAGTAGTGTTCCGATTTCATCCATCCATCCTTTTTCATGTACGTGAACGTAGACACCGCTTGGTAAATTTTCTTTGGCCATTGTTTTTCTTTTAAAAATTAACATCGGTGGTAATTTTGTTCCATCTGCACAACATGCTAGCACCACTGTATAATGCGCTTTTTTGGTGTCCAGTAGTCTTAATAGTAATAGTTTTAGTACCTTTTATATCAGTTGTTATATTGCTTGGAACATCAAATGTTAAAGGTGTTTCATCCATGTTTGCTATTTGAGGCAATTCAAATGGAGTCTTTTTTCTTAACTGTATAATATACTTGTGAAAAGCACAAACTTTCATCTCAAACTCATTGGGCATTCTTTGAGCAATTTTTGTTTCAGTTCTCATAACTAGGCCTTTGCGTTTCATGAACCGATAACACCACGATGTATGACCAGTAAAATCTTCTAAACTATTATCACATGCAATCCTCTTTGCTTTAAAAATTATCACATTTGTAGAAACGGATAGTCCTTGCTTTCTCTGATCCACAACCCATTCGTACAGTTTATTTTTGAGATCTTGTCATTTTGTTTTTTCCTCGGAAATTGCGTTTATCACTTTTAATCATTTTCAATTCTTCTTCTTGTTCGCGCCAGCAACGAATAATTTTTTCTGTTGGTGGAGGACCAAAATATCATTTGGCAGCTCTGTTTCCATGCTCTTTTGCATAATTAATCACACTTAATTTAAATTTAGCTGTGTATAACAGTCTCTTTTCTTTAGACATCGTAAGGTGTGAAAAAATAGAACGAAAAATGAAGAAACAACTATTTTGCTCCCGAGGCCTAAGATACGGTACTTCAGCTTTCGGTGACGCATCCAACTTGACAGTAAGCATGTGCCAGACTGCCAAGTATCAAATAAAAATTGAAATACCAATTAGGCGATTACCGATGCTAATTGCATTAAGCGCTCTGATTGGTCAAGCGCATTGCACATTTGAATCCAAGGCAAGCACTCAAAAACGATTTTTTTTTGTTAAAGTTAGGCCTGAATTGGCCTTATTCTGCTTCACATTAAACAGGGATAGTCGTGTATTTACAAGCTTTTTCACTCTCATCCATTACTATAATTTATTTTTTATTATTTAGGGAGCATTATAAATAGTTATGTTTTTAAAAGAAAAAACTACTATTGTTATAAATAACACATTCAATTGAACTAAACTATGCATGCCTATTTAAATATATTTACACATGGCTT
Organism: Limulus polyphemus; assembly: GCF_000517525.1. Lineage (NCBI taxonomy): Eukaryota > Metazoa > Arthropoda > Merostomata > Xiphosura > Limulidae > Limulus > Limulus polyphemus. The sequence continues at coordinate 23,533 of NW_013671910.1, read as the reverse complement.
GTGTATATCGTATATACACATATATATATATTATTCATACCTTCTGTGTATAGAACACAAGCAGATTTTGACATCAAATTTTGGGGTAAAAAAGTGTGTCTTGTACACCGAGAAATACGGTAGTTAAGGAGAGTACCAGCTCTAAAATTAAAGAGCAAAATAAGGGAATTAACATACCAAGCACATATCACAGGCTGAATTTTCAAGGAACAGGCCTGATAAAGGTATACTTAAGGTTCCACACTTCATCATTTGTATGATTAAGCAAACCAAATTTCAAGTTTATTAACAAAGACGGAAGTATTACATTGTTGTATAAATTAATGATAAGTTACAATTATTAAGCCATCTTTACTTGAATAACAATGACAATATACTTACCAAGCTAGAATTTGGACAAGATATTCAAGTCCCGGAAAGCAGCTGTCTGTATATTCACCTGCAACAAGTCTATAAACAACAGAAATATTACATTTCAGAAGATCATACATGACGTATGCTAAATTACCAGACAATGTATAACATGAAAAACTGAATCCAATTAGATATCAAACAGTAAAATAATAAATTAATATAACATCAAGATAGATGTAAAACAATGTAGTAATAAATTAATATAATGGCAACATAAATGTAAGCATCAAACAATGAAGTGAAAGTTTAACACAACAGAAATGTAGGCATCAAACAGTGAAGTAATAGTTTAACATAACAGATATGTAGGCATCAAACAATGAAGTGACAGTTTAACACAACAGATATGTAGGCATCAAACAAAGAAGTGACAGTTTAACACAACAGATATGTAGGCATCAAACAAAGAAGTGACAGTTTAACACAACAGAAATGTAGGCATCAAACAGTGAAGTAATAGTTTAACACAAAAGAAATGTAGGCATCAAACAATGAAGTAATAGTTTAACACAACAGAAATGTAGAAATGAAACAATGAAGTAATAATTTAACACAACAGAAATGTAGAAATAAAACAATGAAGTAATAGTTTAACACAACAGAAATGTAGAAGTCACACAATGAAGAAACAGTTTAACACAACGAATATGTAGACATCAAACAATGAAGTAACAGTTTAACACAACAGATATGTAGAAATTAAACAATGAAGTAATAGTTTAACACAACAGAAATGTAGAAATTAAACAATATAATTGTGTTCTTTAACACAACAGAAATATAGAAGTCACACAATGAAGTAACAGTTTAACACAACTAATATGTAGACATCAAACAATGAAGTAACAGTTTAACACAACAGATATGTAGAAGTCACACAATGAAGTAATAGTTTAACACAACAGATATGTAGAAATCAAACAATTTAATACAATATTACAGTAGACATATAGTTTATGTAATACCGTTTATTTAGACAAGTGCAAAATAAAAAAGAATTAACTAACTTGCTCCAAGTTTGTAGGGCCTTTTCCAGATCTCCCCGAGTCTTGTGAAATAATGCCAACCCGTGGTAGTGTTGGTGATTAAAGAGATAATCTGCTCCTTCTGCAGGGTCACATCCATTGTCTCCACTGCTGACAAGAATGATCAACTTCTCTTTATTCAATTCAGCATAGAGTTTCAGCAAAGCAGTGTCCACTTCCTGTTAAGATACTATGTTTCAAGTCTTTCAAAACACAAACATATCATTTGTTAAATAAGAAAATTTTGCTTTAAGCACTAGACTGACATTCCTTAGAGCCTCAAAGACATTGAAACAAAGATTCTAAACACAACTTGTAACTGGTATCTTGAGATCCAATGTCGCTTTTAACACTAGACAGATTTTCCTTGGGGCCTTAATGATAGTGGAACAAAGTTCTAAACACAACTTGTAACTGTATCTTGAGATCCAATGTCGCTTTTAACACTAGACAGACTTTCCTTGGAGCCTTAATGATAGTGGAACAAAGTTCTAAACATAACTTGTAACTGTATCTTGAGATCCAATGTCGCTTTTAACACTAGACAGACTTTCCTTGGAGCCTTAATGATAGTGGAACAAAGTTCTAAACACAACTTCTAACTGTATCTTGAGATCCAATGTCGCTTTTCACACTAGACAGACTTTCCTTGGAGCCTTAATGATAGTGGAACAAAGTTCTAAACACAACTTGTAACTGTAACTAGGAGTTCAATTTTTGTGTTCTTAGAAGAAACCAACAAAGAGCAGTAGTGTATGATAAATTAACAGTGAAAGAGCATTTAAGTAAACACTTTGATGCATTCATATGCTTCAGTTGTAAACTTTGTTTACTATTAAAATATGTTTATGAGAAAGAGCTGCATGAGCTATACAGCAATGTGAGAAACATGATGTGAAAAAAATATTTTACTACAACCTCTCTATTCATAGAAGTATCAAACTTAACAAGTAAAAGCATAACCCTAAAAACAAATAAAGGTTCTGTTATTACAGTAAGAGTATCAATAAAAAGTTTATATATTGAAACAAATATAGCTAGCTAAAGATATAAGCATGAATTTTGGATAGGTGATTTAGAAATACCAAGACATGTATAGCAATTTTGAGATGCATACCAACTTGAAACCAATTCCAGGTTTACTTTGGATTTCTTCTAGGAAAGTCATCAAGAAAATTTTACACTCTTCTAGTTTTCCTGGAGAATTCTGACACAGCTGCTCAACATCTGCAATGTCATGTAGAGGAGGAACGCATCGAACAAAGTCAGATGATGCAGGAAGCAGACTGGGATAAATACTTATCAGCTGTTAAGAAGAAACCCAATATATAAACACAAGTAAAATAAAAATACAAAAACCTAAAGCTTATGATTATTAAAACAAAGTCATATGATGCACGAAGCAGACTGGGATAAACATTTATCAAATGTGCCGAAGAAACTCAATAAATACACAAATCTACAGCTTATGATTATTAAAACTAAGTCAGAAGTTAACAAAACCAATAAGCAAAATACTTGCAGTAAATATTTTATTATTACCCATTTACAGAGTCATCTACTTTAGTGTGTCATACTAATATCCCTGTTGGATGAGTAATGCTAGTTATTCAAGAAATAAATTATAAACATATTTCATGAGACAAAAAAAATCATCCTTAATTTTATGTTGTGTTTTTTTACTTAACTTTATTTCTATTAATCGGTACTGATTTAAATTATTTGACTTTCTTTTCGCCATTGTTAAACATAGCTTTACCTCTCGAATATCCAGTAACCCTTTTAGAAACAGTTCTTTAGCCTCTTCAAACATAAAGAGGGACAACTGGATAAACCCAGCCTGCTGTTGAATTTTGAGGAATGTCTGAAATTTCAAAAAATCCATGGTGATTACAAAACTTAGGATTTCTATACTCTTGACATTATTATATAACAGTAAAAATGAAATTCTTTACCATCTGGATAAATTTCTTCATAATTTGTGTGTTGTTTAACAAAGGTGAGTTGAAATAGATGTACAGTGAATTTTTCATATAAAATTGACCATCAATCTGAAATTAAAATGGGAAAAAGCATATTTTTCTGAAACTTGGTGGTCTTAAAGAAATGATAATACAATTTTTTCCAATGTTACTTGTTATCACCGACCTTATGGTTTAATATTTAATGGGTTTTTTTAAATATTACAAGATTCAGTTTCTACTTTAGCTCCTTGGAAAAGAACCATGTAGTACAGTGGTAGCAGGTAGAAACAAGAATGCTTTAGCAACACCAACATATCTACCTTTTGAAACTGAGTCTCGTTAAAGGTGATAATTAGACGTACAGAAAACTTGATTTTACGTTTTATCAGGACTTGCCAAATTGAAGGGGAGTCAATAATTGAGTCCCTTAGAGTAAGCGAAAATATTTAATAAAACATTTGTAAAGTGCTGCCAAGATTGTTGTGAAAGATCAGTTAGAATCCATGTTTTTGTGACTGGTGAAGAAACTTGTTTTAGTAAATATATTTCTATATCACCTTGCTGCTATAATAATTATTGTATGAATCTTAACCAGAAACTATATTCAGATGTGGTCAATAGTTGCTCAGTGTTAGAATCCAACAATTTACTTGATATAAAAACACAGCCACCACAATGAACTGCACAATAAAAATTTGAATAGTTGTCCTGAGTAGCATAGTTGTTATTTTTACTAGCTTAGTAGTTGCCCTGAATGTTCTACTAATTGATGATGAGTCTTACAATGAGTGTCGTTTATTTTTTATAGGTTCAAGCCCTTCTTGCAGACAAGAAAGTAGCTGAAGCATTAGAACTGGCGAGGTACAGTAATAAAGGCAATATAACCTTAGCAAGTCCTAGTAAAATATAAAATCAAGTTTTCTGTACTTCTAATTATCGACTTCACCTTCAACTTAGCAAGTCCTAGTAAAATATAAAATCAAGTTTTCTGTACTTCTAATTATCGACTTCACCTTCAACTTAGCAAGTCCTAGTAAAATATAAAAATCAAGTTTTCTGTACGTTTAATTATCACCTTCACCTTTAACTTAGCAAGTCCTAGTAAAATATAAAATCAAGTTTTCTGTACGTTTAATTATCACCTTCACCTTTAACTTAGCAAGTCCTAGTAAAATATAAAATCAAGTTTTCTGTACTTCTAATTATCGACTTCACCTTCAACTTAGCAAGTCCTAGTAAAATATAAAATAAAGTTTTCTGTACGTCTAATTATCAACTTCACTTTCAATTTAGCAAGTTCTAGTAAAATCAAGTTTTCTTTATGTCTAATTATCAATTTCACCTTTAATGTTTTTAGCAAGTCCTAGTGAAACAAAATAGTGGTTTCTTTACATCTTCTTGAACATACTAAATGAGCTGTCTGTTAATCAAATCACATGCTAAAAATTAGTTACTTCAACAGCTTATAAAATAGTACAAAAATTAGTTACTACAACAGGTTATAAAATATTAGTACAAAATTAGTTACTTCAACATCTTATAAAATATTAGCAAAAATTAGTTACTAAAACATCTAATAAAATGTTAGTAGAAAAAATTAGTTACTTCAACATCTTATAAAATATTAACAAAAAATTAGTTACTAAAACCTCTAATAAATTGTTAGTAGAAAAAATTAGTTACTAAAATATCTTATAAAAGATTAGTACAAAAATTAGTTACTTCAACAGCTTATAAATATTAGTACAAAAATTAGTTACTTCAACATCTTATAAAATATTAGTATAAAAATTAGTTACTTCAACATCTTATAAAATATTAGTACAAAAATTAGTTACTTCAACATCTTATAAAATATTAGTACAAAAATTAGTTACTTCAACATCTTATAAAATATTAGTACATAAATTAGTTACTTAAACATGTAATAAAATGTTAGTAAAAAAAATCGTAACTAAAACAGATTATAAAATGTTAGTAAAAAAAAATCGTAACTAAAACAGATTATAAAATGTTAGTAGAAAAAATTAGTTACTACAACAGCTTATAAAAGTAACTATTCTAGTTCTCAACCCTCAAGCATATTTAATCCAATGAAAACAGCAGACAGACTCTGCTAA
>NW_013671910.1:13256-17103 GCF_000517525.1 Limulus polyphemus | reverse complement strand
ATTTATTGGCAAATACTGTGTTGCATAGAAGTTTAATTTAACAAGCAGACACTGATCCAAACTACCTTCATTGACAAATACTGTGTAACATAAAAATTTAATTTAACAAGCAGACACTGATCCAAACTACCTTCATTGACTAATACTGTGTAACCCAGAAGTTTAATTTAACAAACAGACACTGATCCAAACTACCTTCATTGGCAAATACTGTGTAACATAAAAGTTTAATTTTACAAGCAGACACTGATCCAAACTACCTTCACTGATAAATACTGTGTAACACAGAAGTTTAAGTAATAATTAACCTTAAATTAAGATCTCTTAAGATATGACATAGGTTAAGTTAGTAGTTTAATTTAGTTTGTTTGTTTTATAGCAAAAAGCTACACAATAAGCTATCTAGATTCTGTTCACCATGGGGGAATCAAACCCCAAATTTTAGCATTATAGATCTGTAAATTTACTCTTGACCATTTAGGGGTATTAGATTATAATATTTATGATATAGTTCAGGTTAAGTTAATACTTTACTTAGATCAAGATATGTTAGGATATGACACAGGTTGAGTAACAGTTTACTTTAAATTTTGATTTTTTAAGATTTGGTTCAGATTAAGTTAGTAATAGTGTTTAGTTTACTTTAAATTGGGATATTTTAAGATGTGGTTCAAGTTAAGTTAGTAGTAGTGTTTAGTTTACCTTAAATTGTGATATTTTAAGATGTGATCCAGGTTAAGTTAGTAGTAGTAGTGTTTAGTTTACTTTAAATTGTGATATTTTAAGATGTGATCCAGGTTAAGTTAGTAGTAGTAGTGTTTAGTTTACTTTAAATTGTGATATTTTAAGATGTGATCCAGGTTAAGTTAGTAGTAGTAGTAGTGTTTAGTTTACTTTAAATTTTGATATTTTAAGATGTGGTCCAGGTTAAGTTAGTAGTAGTAGTGTTTAGTTTACTTTAAATTGTAATATTTTAAGACAGGTCTCAACAAATCCCAGGTGCCAGGTTGCCCTGGCGACTAAAAATTTCATTGTGGTGCCTAGTATTTTCTTCCGTTTTGTTCATGTGTAGAGATGTGCTAAATAAAACTTGAATCTAGAACAGTTCTGGACTCTTGGAAGTCTAGAACTATTTTCACATACTTTGAGTCTGAAATCAAACTTTGTTTCTAGGATTTTAATGGTGGATTCATGTTTTTTCAGGAATGAAATGTTGTGGTTGTACAACACGTTACTAATTTTGTGCCATTTTGTTTTCTTCTTTCTCTCAGTTCAACCAATCAGTGCACATGTTTAGACTCAGATGGGACCAAAGAAAGTTAGTTCAGGCAATACTATCAAGTGATTGTTGATATCATGTGATTGTTAGCACGCACTCATTGCTGTGAAAGTAAATAAATATAGCCCCCATTTCCCGGTACAAACAGTAGTGAAGTTAGGTTAGGCACACCAAAAGACCTTTGCTTATCATTGTACAGTATTGTAGCGATAAGTAGATTAAACTTATTCTGAAACAACCTGCTTGCCCTATCGATATCACAGTGATTATTTTTATTTTACTTTCATTCATTGCAAGAATCCACCTAAGTTATAGTTATTTAGTCTACTATTTTAATAATTGCACATATTGAAGTTTAACTTTAATATATATATATAATAAAGTTTAATAATGAACTCTTTGTTTATTAGTGTAAATCTATGTCTCGTACCATAACCACACAACTGACTCAAAATATATTCCATAACTTTTCTATATTGGACCTGGCTCCCAAGTTTTTGGGCTGGCTCCTAGATCTGAAAATATTTGTTGAGGCCTCTTTTAAGATGTGGTCCAGGTAAGTTAATAGTAGTGGTTTAGTTTACTTTAAAATTTTGATATTTTAAGATGTGGTCACAGTTAATTTAGTAGTAGTAATAGTTTACTTTAAGAATGGTCATGATTAAGTTAGTTGTTTATTTTAGATCAAGATATTTTAAAATATGGGTCAGGTTGAGTTGTAGTTTACTTCAGACATTTTAACGATATCCAGAATACCACAGTTTTAGTTATTCTGAGTCAATGTTCTTTATAAATATAACAGAAGGTCATTAATTATATTTTTCTCTTCTGTAATAACAATAAAGAAAATATATTTGTTTCTAATCGAGTGAGTATAAAGTTTTTACACGGGATTTAATCTTCCTCTTGTGTGTATATGATAAACCAGTTTATCCTACACTAGTTTTATAAACATTTATTATAACCTGCAAATTGTGAACTATAAAGTCTGCATCATACATGAAGCACTACAGTTTTTTTACACATATCAAAGCACTGTAGTGTACCATATCATCCAAGGTAACATAGTATTCATATTAGACCAATGCTGTTTTCAACAAATAGTGAAACACTGCCCTACACCGTAACGTCCATACGTAACGTGGTAATAAGTTTACAGCAATACAGATTTCTACACATATTGTGAAGTACTGCAGTAACCGTGTCATCCATATGAAACATGGTTACAACAATAAAGATTTCTACACATATCGTGAAGTACTGCAGTACACCGTGTCATCCATATGAAACATGGTTACAACAATAAAGATTTCTACCCATATCATGAAGTACTGCAGTATAACGTGTCGTCCATATGTAACGTGGTTACAGCAATACAGATTTCTACACATATTGTGAAGTACTGCAGTGTACCATATCGTCCATATGAAACATGGTTACGGCAATAAAGATTTCTACGCATATCATGAAGTACTGCAGTGTACCATATCGTCCATATGAAATATGGTTACAACAATAAAGATTTCTACACATATCGTGAAGTACTGCAGTGTACCATATCGTCCATATGAAACATGGTTACGGCAATAAAGATTTCTACACATATCATGAAGTACTGCAGTGTACCATATCGTCCATATGAAACATGGTAAACAGATTACAGCAATACAGATTTCTACACATATCGTGAAGTATTGCAGTGTACTGTATCATCCATATGAAACATGGTTACAACAATAAAGATTTCTACACATATCGTGAAGTACTGCAGTGTACCGTGTCGTCCATATGAAACATGGTAATCAGATTACAGCAATACAGTTTTTTTACACATATTGCAAAGTATTAGTATATTTTTATAAGATGTTTAATTTATTAGTCTTGAATAAGACAGTTTTAACTAAAATGTTAGCCATTTGCATCATACTTTCTCCAGTGTAATAAAAAATAGTGAGTTATTCAAAAAAACAAGGAGCTCTGTACTTTAACCAAAGGTGTCACAAATTAACAACCAGATCAAAAGCATGAAAGTATCATTGTAGATATTATGTCAAGGCACAAGTAGTTTGCACTAATAACAGAAATTCAAAGTTACCAAAATATGTTTTGTATTGAAAAAATATTTAAAACTTTGATCATAAACTTCAAATAAATTTAATTATAACATGCTGCCACTTCATTAACAAATAAGCTAGTTGATTTTACAAGTACTTTTATGTTCTGCATTAATAATAAGTTAAAAAACACAAAGTTTTTTCTTACCCTGGTGATTCGCTTTACAAGTGGTGTTGTTAAGTCACTCTCATATGGGAAAAGATGCTGGCTGAAACTGTTCCAACAATCAGCTATCACATACTGGGAACTGAGAGCTGCACACACGTACTGACCATCCATTGCCTCAAAACAAAAACAAGTAGTTCTTTAATACAGATCACTGGTTTAGTAGTTAACAGAAGGAAGAAGTGTGAAACAAACAAAAACAGTTCTTTAATACAGATCACTGGTTTAGTAGTTAACAGAAGGAAGAAGTGTGAAACAAAACAAATTTAATATTGACCTTGTTATGAA
>NW_013671910.1:6875-12331 GCF_000517525.1 Limulus polyphemus | reverse complement strand
GAAACAAAAAGAAGCAGTTCTTTACACTTCTTCCTTCTGTTAACTACTAAACCAGTGATCTGTATTACGAAACAAAAAGAAGCAGTTCTTTAGTAGTTAACAGAAGGAAGAAGTGTGAAACAAAACAAATTTAATATTGACCTTGTTATGAAAGATGGAAACTGGACATACTGGTAGCCACAAATGTTTTAATAAAGCTACATATCACTTCCAATGAGGGTTTGTAGAATAAAAATAGTATAACATAAAGTGCAATTGGTTTTACATACTAAGTTGGCTTAACCAAATTTAGTTGGATTGTTTACACAAAGGATTGAATATATGAATGTTTATATCTAAAAATCGAAGTTACACTTTGTGTTAATGAGGCAGAACAATTACTGGCCAAACTTACTATAGTTAATGCTGTTTCAGGTAAGGTAATGTCTTTAATATGAGACAGCTTGTCTTCGGTCAAGCCATACAACTGAAGTTGTCGTTTTCTAGCAACACAAAGCTGAAAATATACGTAACATTTTTGAAATGAAACTGTGTATCAAACAACTAAAATAAAGCTTTATTAACTTTATTAACATCCAATGACATCTATGATTGTATGGTTAAAAGTACTTTTTAACATTAGTATATTAAACAAAAACATGACACATACAAAAAAATTAAGAATTAAGCAGTCAGTTAAAAACAAGAAAAAATTAACCAACAAATTTTAAAGCAGATAATAAATTTAGCTCAATAGCTGCGTAAAGTTGCTAGTTTTAAATTACATATTTAGATATTCATATAATATTTCAGGACTGCAAAAAATTCACATATAACTACAAGTGTGATAGCTTGAAAAAAATTAGAGATGTAACAACATTTGTTTTGTTTCAATTTTCTATCTAGTTAGTATCACTAAGTCTTATTGGTTTGAATATTCAAAATAATTTTTGAATTAATTTCATATTATAAAGATTAATAGCAATGCTGGCTGAGTAGCATAGGTTTAGGAAGGATCTATATTTCCTAAGCTGGTTGAATTTCAAAGGTATTATTGGGATTACACACAAAAATATTGTTTGACAAAGCAATCTAGCTACTCTAGGTTTTGCATTTCTCATGCTTTGACTTATGGCATTAAGTACAGTTTGCTACAAGAATTGGCTTCATTAATCTATAAGCTTTTTTTCTATTTATTTTGGTTCCTTCATATATAGTTAGATTTCTTTTAATGAAAAGTTTTTAATAAAAATAACAACAAAAATTCATCTTCTTAAGAATCCCAGATTTGATCAGACACAACTTTTTGTGAAGTTGAAAATATTTGCAAACTTACTTCAATAACAAACGGATTATTGCCACCAGGGTTCTCATTCAAGCAAAAACAAGACACTGATTTCACCTTCGATGGATAGTTCTGAGGCTGTTACAAACAAATAAACAACAGTTAATGTATCTCACTGTCCTGCAGTGTTTTAAATCTGTTTGAAAGTACATTCTTACCCATGATATTATGGTGTTTTAAATCTGATACTGTAGTATTTAAATCTGTTTGAAAGTACATTCTTACCCATGATCCTGTAGTGTTTTAAATCTGTTTGAAAGTACATTCTTACCTATGATCCTGTAGTATTTAATTCTGTTTGAAAGTATATTCTTACCCATGATCCTGTAGTATTTAATTCTGTTTGAAAGTATATTCTTACCCATGATCCTGTAGTGTTTTAAATCTGTTTGAAAGTACATTCTTGCCCATGATCCTGTAGTGTTTTATATCTGTTTGAAAGTACATTCTTGCCCATGATCCTGTAGTGTTTTAAATCAGTTTGAAAGTACATTCTTACCCATGACCCTGCAGTGTTTTAAATCAGTTTGAAAGTACATTCTTACCCATGATCCTGTACAGTCTCTAAGCCTCTTTCTTTACCAAGATATACACTGGAACGTCAAACTCACATCATGCTTCTCCTATCACATCCTATGTTTCAAAAAATGTCAGGAATCTCTCTGACATTTGCTACTGGATTATTTTTAACCAACAGAAAGAGTAGATTCAAATTTACTGAATTCTCTTCATGGCCAGTTCATTCATTTAACAGGTTTTGAAATATCCAACCTCACTTTCTTTGTTTGCTATTGGGAAGTTTGCCTTAACCAGCTAATGAAATTTTATAACCCATTCATAGCAGAGTTAGAAAGTAAGTTAAATTATAGTAGTTTTAGAACATTCTATTTTTTGTACATGATAATATTTAGTGTTCTATGTACCTAACAGTACTTCCTTAACAGCAAGTAGTAGGAGCATTGACAAGTACTAACTATATTTTGTATGAATACTTTTTATTCACTGTTATACAAATTACTAAAATGTAAAACTAGAAACTTATTAAGTTAGATAAAAAAATTGCTCATGTTAGCACACCCAATTTGTGAGGCATGACTGTAATGCAGTCAACATTGTATGCTGGTAACTTGTTCAATTGTTTACATAAAGCTATCCCATTGTGATAAATAGCTTTTGGCATACTCTGAAAGAAATAATCCAAGTGCAGCTGTATATCAATAAAAAAGTAACCCAGATTTTAAAAGTCTATTCGTTTTGTTCTATAAATAAATAGTATGTAATTGTCTGTTACAATATGCAGTCACTCTAGAAAGAAAAAGGGTAATTTAGATTTACTTCATATTTTTTGCCTAAGCCAGACTGACTAGCACTGATTTTTTTGTGTACAATAAATTTTTCACATTTACTAAAAGCTTGCCAAACTCTGTGATAATGCACAAACTAAATATAAAATTATAGTAAATGTTAATTCTACAGGGTCAATTTAATGGACTAAACCCATGGATGTAAGAATATACAGAGGTTGAGTAAATTATATTAAAATATTTTTGAACCTCACTACATTGTTACAGTTCATGTTGTCACATCCTGTCATGCTTTATCTCACTATCCTACACCTTAATAATAGACCTGTAGCACAGTTTCCATTGCACAAGGCTTAGTTGTAAGGCTGTCACGTCCATAACACACCATCCCTCTCTATATGCTTTCTATAGACCACCTTATGTACAAGGGCGAAGATTCCCTAGTCAAGAAGTCTGATAGTACAGAACTCCACAGGTGCTGCTTCCCATGACTTAGCTGGTATATCCTCATATGGAATAGCATGAATACCAGTTTCATTCTTCAGCTGCTTGAGGAATGCAACAGTTGAAGGGATATATCATGGAAACAGCTTGTGTACATGTGACTTGAGCTGCTTTTCCAGACAGATTCTTCTTCAATATTTTGTGTACTACTGCCTAGGACATGTTGACAATGTTTGCCACTGACCTTTGTTTTGTGTATTCTCAGCTGTTAGAAAATGCTGCATTCTGCTTACAAAGGCTGGGGTACAAATTGTTGCAGGTTTCTTTCTCAATGGTCCTGGTGCCTCAAGTTGATCCATATTCCTTTGTTTTCCAATACTATTAAGTAGTAGGGATATTTCCATCTTTGAATTTCTAAATTTGATCACATCTTTATGACTTCGGTGTGTCAGTATTTTGAATTGAAAAGGGATGTTACAAACCCTTACCAAAAATGACCAAATTTTTTATAGCATCAAACTACCTAGTTCTGGTACATGCCATTCCACTGCAACTTTATATTGGTTCCAAACTTAGTGGTATCTGTGATCTGATTGAAAACATGAACATGAACCAAAATTAAAGTGATAGTCTTAGAGGAGATAGCAAGATTCAAACCGAGTTTGTTTACTAATATAAGGCTTGACCAAAATTATAGAGGGTTGAGTACTTTATATTAAAACAGCTTTTAATATGCAAATTGGTGTGTCACATGACAGCTATTGTAAAAAGTTAAGATTTACATGGATCTTATGTTTCATGAGAGAAATCATCAACATTACCTAACTAAACACTTCATTCTTACCTCTAGATCTGACATGTCTGTGAACACCAGGTTGCCATCACATAAACAAATCACCCTATTTAGTGCTGAAGAAGCTTTTATCTGAACTACTGGTTTTTTCTGTAAACATATTTACACACAGCTTTATTTGGTTGAAGAGTTAAAAAAATTTGGCAATATATTATCTATCTATGAATACTTCAACAGATAGAACTTTGTTTTAAACAGAACATTAAACACTTAGTGAAACAATATCCACTAAAATCACAATGAAAGACATAAATGCTCACTTGTATAAATCATTGAACTTGTGTGCAAAAATATTCAGCTATAATTATACTGAACCACATGAAAACTGAATTGCTGATGAAAAATATCCAGGTAAATATACTAAAACACATTGTTACATATGGAATTTGCCGATGTTCATAGTGATACTCATGTATTAATAACACAGGCATTGGGTAACATTTATTTCAAAGTTAATAGTCAAAATTTACACATAAAACAAATACCGAAACAACATCTTACACGATCTTCTTACCACAACCAACACACCTTGAATTTCTAGCCCAAAGATATATATTTATATATATATATATAGGTGAAGTATGTGCCTCACTTAGCTATAGCTAAGTGGTGATTGGCCAATCACAGTAAACAAAAAACAAATATGAATCACTAAGTTGAAATGGGGGTAAGGAAACCAAAAACATGTAACAACATGAAAAATGGTTAAACAGAACACTGAACTGTTGATGAAAAATATCTAGGTAAGTATACTAAAACACATGAAAGCTTAGTAAAGAGAATGTTAAACATTTACTGAAAAACAAAAAATTGGTCAAATCCAAAAATGAATTTTGTTTTAATTCCTCCTGTTCCAGTAAATCCGCTGCTACTTACTCTATCAACAATTTATGTAATCACACAGCCTGAAGATTTTTATAAAATAACTAAAAAATTTAAAATCAAAATGAACTAAGCAGAAATAATCAACTGAGTTTAATGAAGATATTCATAATACTAATTCTAAGACCAAATGACCCATCTGTTATTGGGTGTTGTTACAATCTGAAACGAAATCATTACAGATTAAATTATCAGTGTATCTGAATATTTTATACAGATTATAAAATATCAGTGAAAGGATACGTCTGTCAACCCATACCAGTGATAAGACATGTTTGTAGTATTGTATCACACACCCAAAACCCTTGGATCCCCAATCTTCTGAATAACGGGATTGACTGTATTACATCCAGAGTTTAAAGTGTGAAGTGTGTTTGGTAGTACCATCTTTCACACCCAAGACCTTCAAATTCCCATCCCAATATGCCAACCACTAGGCCATGTTCAGGCCCATCAGTTACACAACATGTCTGTACAGTTCTACCAATTACACAACATGTCTGTACAGTTCTACCAATTACACAACATGTCTGTACAGTTCTACCAGTTACACGATATGTCTGTACAGTTCTACCAGTTACACGATATGTCTGTACAGTTCTACCAGTTACACGATATGTCTGTACAGTTCTACCAGTTACACGATATG
>NW_013671910.1:3054-6017 GCF_000517525.1 Limulus polyphemus | reverse complement strand
GTACAGTTCTACCAGTTACACGATATATCTGCACAGTTCTTCCAGTTACACGATATGTCTGCACAGTTCTACCAGTTACACGATATGTCTGCAGTTCTACCAGTTACACGATATGTCTGTACAGTTCTACCAGTTACACGATATGTCTGCACAGTTCTACCAGTTACACGATATGTCTGCACAGTTCTACCAGTTACACGATATGTCTGCACAGTTCTACCAGTTACATGATATGTCTGTACAGTTCTACCAGTTACACAGTATGTCTGCACAGTTCTACCAGTTACACAGTATGTCTGTACAGTTCTACCAGTTACACAGTATGTCTGTACAGTTCTACCAGTTACATGATATGTCTGTACAGTTCTACCAGTTACATGATATGTCTAAACAGTTCTACCAGTTACATGATATGCTTTTGCAAATTCATTCAACTTTTTCACTTAAGCAAAAAAAAAATTAAGATATAAAGAAAAATTTTTTAAGCATATAAGAAACCTTTCTGTTTTACAACCCACTATGGCTATAGAGGATGCAACTTACATATCCCAGATATCTCTGCCGCTGCTTCGTGTAAGAAAATAAAGTTCTCCCCTCTCCATCCTGAACTTCTTCTAGTGTATACTGAATAACAAAACTGTTAGGATAAAAATTTTAATTTTAAAAAACCATATTTGTGATTAATCATAAATCTAGGCACTACCAAGGTTAGAAACGTTTAGACTATTATTTTTAAACATGCTAATAAGTGGTAATGGAGCAGTTCATCACAGTTAGAAAAGTTTAGACTATTAGTTTTAAACATGCTAATAAGTGGTAATGGAGCAGTTCATCACAGTTAGAAAAGTTTAGACTATTAGTTTTAAACATGCTAATAAGTGGTAATGGAGCAATTCATCACAGTTAGAAAAGTTTAGACTATTATTTTTAAACATGCTAGTAAGTGGTAATGGAGCAGTTCATCACAGTTAGAAAAGTTTAGACTATTATTTTTAAACATGCTAAAAAGTGGTAATGGAGCAGTTCATCACAGTTAGAAAAGTTTAGACTATTATTTTTAAACATGCTAATAAGCTGCGGTGGAACAATTTATTAAAGTATGAATCATTTTTCAATCAAACATACTTTCATGGTTGTCTCAGCTGAAATTTCTAATGATTTTGTTACATACATTTTGCTAACTAGATTACAGAATGATAGACATGTCTAACTGATAAACACCAAACTAGGTACAGTGTAATAAAGTATATTCTAATTGTAAACTTAGGTTATAAAAGTACAATTACAGAATAGTTTTCAAACCAGAGTCTACTAACATATTTTACAGTGTAGGAAAGGAAGAGTTTTCAACCTAGAGTATACTAACATAATGTTTTACAGGGTAGGTTACGTGAAGGTAGGAAAGGAAGAGGTTTCAACCTAGAGTATAATGTTTTACAGGGTAGATTAGGTGAGGGTAGGAAAGGCAAAGTTTTCAATCCAGAGTATACTAACAATGTTTTACAGGGTAGGTTAGGTGAGGGTAGGAAAGGAAGAATTTTCAATCCAGAGTATACTAATGTAATGTTCTACAGGGTAGGAAAGGAAGAATTTTCAAACCAGAGCCTACTAACATTATGTTTTACAGGATAGAAAAGGAAGAATTTTCAACCCAGAGTTTACTAATGTAATGTTTTACAGGGTAGGTTAGGTGAGGGTAGGAAAGGAAGTGTTTACATCCCAGAGTCTACTAACATAATGTTTTACAGGGTAGGTTAGGTGAGGGTAGGAAAGGAAGAATTTTCAATCCAGAGTACACTAATGTAATGTTTTATAAAGTAGGTTAGGTGAGGGTAGGAAAGGAAGAATTTTCAAACCAGAGCCTACTAACATTATGTTTTACAGGATAGAAAAGGAAGAATTTTCAACCCAGAGTTTACTAATGTAATGTTTTATAGGGTAGGTTAGGTGAGGATATGGGCATGTTTTTCTTATAGCAAAGCCACAGCGGTCTATTTGCTGTGTCAACCGAGGGAAATCGAACCTCTGATGTTAGCATTGTAAATCCAGAGGCTTACCGCTGTCCCAGCAGGTGATGATGAGGGTAGGAAAGGAAGAATTTTCAACCCAGAGTTTAGTAACAATGTTTTACAGGGTAGGTTAGGTGAGGGTAGGAAAGGCAAAGTTTTCAATCCAGAGTATACTAACATAATGTTTTACAGGGTAGGTTAGGTGAGGGTAGGAAAGGCAAAGTTTTCAATCCAGAGTATACTAACGTAATGTTCTACAGAGTAAATTATGTAAACGTACGAAATGAAGAACGTCACTCAATAGTCTTCAAACATAACATTTTAACACAGTAGAATAAAAAAGTTTTCAACCCACAGTATACTAATGTAATGTTTTACAGGGTAAATTATGCAACTCAGAGTCTCTTAACATAAGGTTTTAAAGGTTTAAATGTGTGAGGAAAGGAAAAACATTTTTGCTACAATGCCATTGTGTAGATTTAGAAGTAATTGGGAATAATGAATGATATTGAACAGTACATTGGATGGTCTGTGAATCATAATATCATCTTTGAAGCCACAGCAAAGGATGAGAGTTACGTACTAGTTAAATTAATCACAATACTAACATTACAAAAGATTAATCTTCTGTCTTTGACTTAAATGATATGCTTAGAAAAACTACTGTTACTTTCCTTTTAATGCAGAAAAAAGATGCATCAGTAACTTCACTTTGAATTAAGTATTTGAATTATATTATTAATATGCACTGTAAATACCTTGGTAGATGTTAGCTTAGCATTTAGTTCACAGTTACTCATACACTGTAAATACCTTGGTAGATGTTAGCTTAGCATTTAGTTCACAGTCTCTCTTGTACTGTAAATACCTTGGTAGATGTGGCTTAACATTTAGTTCACAGTTTTTCTTGTACTGTAAATACCTTGGTAGATGTTAGCTTAGCATTTAGTTCAC
>NW_013671910.1:0-2722 GCF_000517525.1 Limulus polyphemus | reverse complement strand
TTAGTTCACAGTTACTCATACACTGTAAATACCTTGGTAGATGTTAGCTTAGCATTTAGTTCACAGTTACTCATACACTGTAAATACCTTGGTAGATGTTAGCTTAGCATTTAGTTCACAGTTTCTCTTGTACTGTAAATACCTTGGTAGATGTTAGCTTAGCATTTAGTTCACAGTTACTCATACACTGTAAATACCTTGGTAGATGTTAGCTTAGCATTTAGTTCACAGTTTCTCTTGTACTGTAAATACCTTGGTAGATGTTAGCTTAGCATTTAGTTCACAGTTCTAAATGCTAAGCTAACATCTACCAAGGTATTTACAGTACAAGAGAAACTGTGAACTAAATGCTAAGCTAACATCTACCAAGGTATTTACAGTACAAGAGTTTCATAGTTACTCATACACTGTAAATACCTTGGTAGATGTTAGCTTAGCATTTAGTTCACAGTCTCTCTTGTACTGTAAATACCTTGGTAGATGTGGCTTAACATTTAGTTCACAGTTTTTCTTGTACTGTAAATACCTTGGTAGGCATAGTTTAACATTTAGTCCACAGTTACTCATTAGCAAGAAACAATTATGTTAAGTCCTTAAATAGCAGGATATACACAAGGCTAGCATAGGCTAGGCCTACATGGACGTACTTCGTGAAACACTGATTCCGAGTAATAAAAACAGCTGTCTTCATTTCATTGTCATACTTATATTTTATATTTATATCTATAAACCATGATTCATTAAAATATATTTTTTTTTGGTTACAGTAGAAATAAATATTTTTGAAGTTAGAGTATTTGGTCCTTCCTATAGTTTAATATTTTTACATATATGTATAAAAAGAAAAACTTGAAATTACATGACTCACCTGTCTCTTATACCTACATACAAATACTTGCCACAACATTCCAAACATTCAATCTGAAAAAGAAAAACATCAATTATACAACAATAATTCAAAATATCTTTTAATCCAGGAAAAAAACATCAAATAAACCCATTTCAACATAAATGCTTATATTCTTCAAACTTGTATGAAATATTTTGATATATCACATTATTTACAAAAATGCTATTCTAGAAAACATCACAAAAACTATGTAATATGCATATAGTGTTAGTGTGATGAAAGTATTGGCTTTTCAGAGTTTTTATATTAAATCAGGTCTTATGTCACTGCTAAATCTTTGTCAGTTTATGCCATGTTTTTTATGATTTATAGCCAAAAATAGCAACTACTGCAGTCAGAATAATAGTTTCAAAAAAAATATGTTAGTGAGAATTGGTGAATGGTCCCCCCTCCAATATATATATAAAATGAAACTCTCTATTAAACAATAAAAAATATGTAAATCTAAGGAAAAAGGAAATAATTTGAATTTTTTCAAGTGTTTCACTAAAAATTTCAGAAATTTGATGACATGAAAAATTATAGAAAACCAAATCAAATTATATGAACTTCATTAAATCAAATCTGGATACTATTTAGCAAGTTTTCTTAAGATTCATGGAATTTTGTTAAACATGTTCAGTGTGAGAAGGAAAACAAATCAAATGATATCAGTGACAGCCTCTCAACCTCTACTCCACAAAACGTTAAGAACTTTACCATTGCAACAACTAATATTACAACTTTTGGACATCTAGACATTTCATGTTAACAATCAAACAAAATTGGGGTATGCTTAGTATGTGAAATGAATGGTAATAATTTAAATCTAATCCACAAATAAAGTATAACTGAAATGCTATTCTATACCGATCTAACTGGAAACCAGTACTCTGCCTTCAAAAAGTGATGTGATTCAAATTATCATCACTGTTATTATGATGCAATAACAATACATACACTATATTACTAAATGTTCCACCAACCAAGTCATTCTACTCTCTAGGACTTGCTTCATAAATTAATAATAAAAACAGTATTTCAACTAAGAATTTGTTGGCCTAAGGAACTCTTGTAATGAGTGAAAAGCTTTGTTGACAATGGAATAATAGAACTGAGATTGTACAAATGCTGTTATACACTCTTTGTATTGGAAACCCATAGTGGGCCAGTTAAAAATGATGTGCTTTAAATCATTATCATTCTAGTCTAGTGTTAAATAATATAGCACACGTCTTTAATAAAATATGATAAACCAGTTAAAGCAGTCTGTCTCTCAAACTTATTAAACTATAAATGACCAATTTAAACAAAGTGTCAACTGAAAACTTTTATTTCCACACTACAGATGAGTTCAAGGCTAAATAACTATCTTCTGACAGTCTGTAATTTGTAAAAAAATTTCCCCTGGCTTGATGAACAGGGGTGAAAAGGATATGTGGTCCACTCATATACAGGATCCCACTACAAAAACTATTCCACTCTCAATGTCCACTAGTTTACATGTTTTATTGGCAACAATTCTTAATTTTGTGTTTCATTCCATCACACATAAACCACCCATACAAACTCTGCTCAAACTCAACAAATTTAAATATCTGAATCAAGTCACCTCTGATTCTCCTACATTTCCTTGTAGCTAAAATTTCTTAAATCTCATATTCTAGTAGCCCAGCTCTACAGTCTTTCCAACATGTAGCAAAACTAGTTGCCCAGTTCTACAGTCTTTCCAACATGTAGCAAAACTAGTAGCCCAGCTATAGAGTTTTTCCAACATGTAGAAAGACTAGTAGTCCAGTTACAGTTTTTCCAACATGTAGAAAGACTAGTAGT
>NW_013671909.1:52690-54248 GCF_000517525.1 Limulus polyphemus | reverse complement strand
GGTTATTGTGTGTAGAGTTGTTATTAACACATTACTACATGTACAGATCAGGTTATTGTGTGTAGAATTGTTATTAACACATTACTACATTTACAGATCAGGTTATTGTGTGTAGAGTTGTTATCAACACATTATTACATGTACAGATCAGGTTATTGTGTGTAGAATTGTTATTAACACATTATTACATTTACAGATCAGGTTATTGTGTGTAGAGTTGTTATCAACACATTATTACATGTACAGATCAGGTTATTGTGTGTAGAATTGTTATTAACACATTACTACATTTACAGATCAGGTTGTTGTTTGTAGAGTTGTTATTAACACATTATTACATGTACAGATCACGTTATTGTGTGTAGAATTGTTATTAACACATTACTACATTTACAGATCAGGTTATTGTGTGTAGAATTGTTATTAACACATTATTACATCAACAGATCAGGTTATTGTGTGTAGAGATGTTATCAACACATAACTACATCTACAGATAGGTTGTTGTGGGTATCATTATTCATTACCTTACTTGTTGAGATGTTTTTAATCCACATTGTGCTTGAAACTATTTCATTTTGTTCTGTGGAAATCTACAGGTTAGTGATAATATCATTTTTGTGTGTAATTTAACTGTCGTCAACAGTAGAAAGTGAATAAAAAGTTATAAATGAATATACATTTCATGTTTATTTTTTATCACTCTTACAAAAACGTGCGATTAATTCAACAAGTTTGTTGTCATTCTAAGTGAAAAGTTTCAGTTCTTGCAGGTGGGAATGAGCATGCTAATTTCTCTCTGGTTGTATGATGTGTTTATGAATTAATTAGAGACATCTACTGCTGTAATTATCATAAGTGCACAGCATGTGGTAGATGTTTGTGAATGGACTTGTGTTTCAGAACATTAACTCTTTGTACGTCTACCTGTTACTTTCAGGTTAGCACCTCGTTGTGGAAAAAACAAACAACTCACTAACTCTTCCGTAAGTTGTCTTGTCGAGCTTCAACTATTATTTATTTTCTTCACTCTTGGATTAAACTGAGTCACCTTTTTTGCATGCCTTCTTACTAGAATGTTTCCCTGCTTGCTGATTAACATATTCCTCCTACTTTTCAGTAATAATGTATTCCTTATTACTGAACATTTAAAGAAAAATAAAACTACTGTTGTTAGTTGAATAGAAGTTCTATGGATATGCGATTGTTAAAACTACTGTTACGTCTTGATAGATGAGCAGAAGCTGTGTGGATATGTGATTGTTCAAAGTACTCTAACAATGTAATAGTTTTATAGAAGCTGTGCGAATATCTGATTGTTAAAACTACTGTTACAGCTTCATTGTTGAATAGAAGCTGTATAGATACCTGATTATTAAAACTACTGTTACGTATCTGCTTGTTTGTTAATTTCTCGTAGAAATTCCTTCCGAGAAACTTCAGCGATACAAGTCCTTTCTTGATTAAAACTAGTTTATTCTTTCTCGATACAAATTTTAGTAATACACAGAATTTCCACAATCACTTTAAACTTGACAATCTTTATAACACACGCTAT
>NW_013671909.1:46440-51888 GCF_000517525.1 Limulus polyphemus | reverse complement strand
AATCACTTTAAACTTGACAATCTTTATAACACACGCTATAAATCACAGCGATTCACACACTTTACTTACGGTGCCTACTAGTTGCTTGACTCAATTATATATCTCTTCGATCGTGCTGGTTTTCTCCCCAGGCTTATATACTAAAAGAGGGGCAGCTAGATCACACTCAAGCTGCAGGGCAAATTCAAGATCCTTCGAGAAACTCCAGCACGCATGCTCCCAGCGTCACGTGACTTCTGCTGTCGTAACACTACTCTAACATCTTGATAGTTTGATAGAAGCTGTATAGATACCTGATTATTTAAACTACTCTAACATCTTGATAGAAGCTGTATGGATACCTGATTATTTAAACTACTATAACATCTTGATATAGGCTGTATGGATACCTGATTATTTAAACTACTCTAACATCTTGATAGAAGCTGTATGGATACCTGATTATTTAAACTACTCTAACATCTTGATAGAAGCTGTATGGATACCTGATTATTTAAACTACTATAACATCTTGATCATGGCTGTATGGATACCTGATTATTTAAACTACTATAACATCTTGATCATGGCTGTATGGATACCTGATTATTTAAACTACTATAACATCTTGATCATGGCTGTATGGATACCTGGTTATTTAAACTACTATAACATCTTGATCATGGCTGTATGGATACCTGATTATTTAAACTACTATAACATCTTGATCATGGCTGTATGGATACCTGGTTATTTAAACTACTATAACATCTTGATCATAGCTGTATGGATACCTGGTTATTTAAACTACTATAACATCTTGATCATAGCTGTATGGATACCTGGTTATTTAAACTGTTTATCTCCTCCCAACATAAGAACTTTTTTGTGTGATAACTGTGTACTCATTAATATGTTTATTATTGTCTGGAATGCTAATTTCTTATCTTAGTCTCCAATTTCCCTATATTTTCTCATATTTATACATAATTTACGTGATACTTTCTTTTCAGAAAAATGTTTTTTAAATGTAGTGGTTAGAAACACTATTTTTTTCAACTTGTCAGTTTTTTCTTTCCTTACTGTAATGTAGGTTTCCAGTAAGGAGAATATTATACATTTTGTTCTCTACAGTGACTTAGTTTTTAGCCATAATGAGGATGAAACATTTATTATTGTTGTTCTTTAGTTTTCATTATAACACTGTCAGTTACAGTACAAAAGTAGAACTTCCAAAGTCATAATATGCAGTTTTTCATGGAGTGGGTACTTATTGTACTACACCATACCGTACTTGGTCCCATAGTCTTCCTTATTTCACAGTTGCATCGATAGGAAATGTTAATCAACAAACTTAGCTTTAATTTTACATCGACAAAAAAAAGTACTTACATTTTCTACTTCTCAGCTGCGTTTGAAACGGCTTAGTTAAGAAAGGTTTAGACAGATATATTGAAAGGGAATGAGAAAAATTTTGAAATAAAACTTGTTCCAGAGCTAGTTATACTTAATATTGGAGTTGTTCGATATCATCAATTAATATACTGAATTAGAAAATATATTATTTTAAATTTAATTATGTAGCGCCATCTTAAGGCAAGTTACTAGGGCTTTATGTAATATTAACCTTTTCTTCCTAATGTGTCATTTCTTCCAGGGCTTGGGATCATCATTACGCAGCCTTTTAGGAAATCTTACAACAAAATGGAACAAGACTGGGCAGACATGAAGTTAACATTTCTTTTTTTTAATTGTTGGTAACAGTAGCTACTTAACTGTATAAAATATTTATTTTTATGAACAACTATTCAAAAAAATATTTGTGTTATAAAACTGCTACTTATAGATATTGGACATTAAAACTAAAATATTTGTAATTTTGTGCCATTAAATTTTAAAAAAGATAAACTAAAATCAGGGAAGTGTAATTGTTTAAAAATGGTTAAATCAGTATTTCTTTTAATACTTTTTTGTATATATTTCTTTATCATACGAATCTTGTGTAAAACCTCAGTTGACAATATCTCTAGATTAGGTTTTCAATCTTATACAAACTGTACGAGTATTAGAAAAATGTATATAATCCTAGTATGGTGAAGTGAATTATATCTGGGGTTAAAATACAAGAATAAATATCACTTTGTTTGTTACCATAATAAATATATATATATACATGTATCGATTGTCGGTAAACACGTAACCAAAGTAAAATTTGGTGTACCATAATGTTGATGAAAAGAAAGGAGCTGGAGTAGCTGGTGTTCTAGGAATACAAGATAATCTAGTGTGGAAGTGGAATTAATAAGAAATAAGAGAAGGTGAAGTGCATTTTCTGGAAGTAGAAAACCAGATCACTCAATTTTGGAACTTGTAGCTTAACAGTGGTGATGTACTATTGAA
Organism: Limulus polyphemus; assembly: GCF_000517525.1. Classification (NCBI taxonomy): domain Eukaryota; kingdom Metazoa; phylum Arthropoda; class Merostomata; order Xiphosura; family Limulidae; genus Limulus; species Limulus polyphemus. The sequence goes on along the minus strand of NW_013671909.1, from coordinate 49,509 downwards.
TGGAAAGGTTTAGGAGTAACCTGGAAATCTTTTTACTAGTTAGAAGACTTTGTAACTTTGACCTGTAATTGACATTTTACATCAACCTCATGAAGATTATCTTACGTTTGTATTAGTTATTTAATTATATTCTGTAAGATTAGTTCAACAATGTCACTATGCATTGGAGATGGACTGCGTGAAGGACACCGTAATGAGACTGTGCCAATACCTGTTGTGATGTTTTAGCCAATTGTGATTATATAGTTAATCTAACAACGCTTCATTAAGAGTAGACTCCAGTATTTCTTATTTTTCCTGATTAATAATGACACTATTAACCCGTAATTTTCTGTTTCAAAACGATTGTTTGATTTATTATATTCATCTGTATGTAATGTACTTCTAATCTATGATGGTTGGTAGTTATACGATACTTGCAGTGTACTTTACAAGCTCTACATCTTGTTACACAGGGTCAGGGTGATTTAAAACATTTTAGTGTCAAATAAATTTCTGGTTATTCCTTAAATTTCACATTTTAAGATGCACCAATAATTTAGTACAATGAAAATTAGAGGGGTTTTTAGCATTATTTCACAAATATTCATATTTTTTGTCTCTGTTTTTTACCTGGATTCAAGAAATACCCAGATTTTTAAAGTAACTTTAAGAGTGTTTACTACTTTTGACAGTAATGCAAGTATTCAGTAGTTTGACTGGTACTCCAGATCTACTGGTTTTAAATGTATAAAAATGAGCTTTCATAAGAAAAGCAGTACAACAATGGGTTCTTCAAAAACCACTGAAACGTTTAACCCTGCATGGAAACTGTAACAGCTAGTGTAGTGGTTTAATCAAAAACAAATATAAGTAATTAGTTGGTCTTACAATTATATAAAACAGTAAAAGATATGAATAAGCAAAGACAAGGAAAACATTTTTCTTCTCATAGTTGTAGGTAATCCTCACATTTGTGGTAAGCTTCTGTTCCTATTTGTACCTTGTAGAATAATGTGGACGAATCTTCATACCAACATCAATTTTGATCATATTGTTCCAGTGTTGTTTATATTATCTTTAGCTTGGTTTGGATGACCTCTTTCTATAATACCAGTGTCACAGCTAGTTCTGAAATTGGATCAGATTGTCCTGGTGTTGTTTATATTACCTTTAGCTTGGTTTGGATGACCTCTTTCTATAATACCAGTGTCACAGCTAGTTCTGAAATTGGATCAGATTGTCCCAGTGTTGTTTATATTATCTTTAGCTTGGTTTGGATGACCTCTTTCTATAATACCAGGGTCACAGCTAGTTCTGAAATTGGATCAGATTGTCCTGGTGTTGTTTATATTATCTTTAGCTTGGTTTGGACGACCTCTTTCTATAATACCAGTGTCACAGCTAGTTCTGAAATTGGATCAGATTGTCCTCATGTTTGTATTGTCTGTAGCTTGGTTTGGATGACCTCTTTTTATAATACCAGGGTCACAGCCAGTTCTGAAATTGGATCAGATTGTCCTGGTGTTGTTTATATTATCTTTAGCTTGGTTTGGATGACCTCTTTTTATAATACCAGGGTCACAGCCAGTTCTGAAGTTGGATCAGATTGTCCTGGTCTTGTTTGGATGATCTCTTTCTATAATACCAGGGTCACAGCCAGTTCTGAAGTTGGATCAGATCATCCAAACTGAGGTAAATCCAATCTAAGCAGTAACAGCACACTGACTAAAGTAACTTCTAGATATTGTTAGTAGACATTTCTATTGAGGCACACTCCATTCACCAAAGTGAAGAATAAGAGTTACTATATTTTAGTATTGTTTTAGATTCATGTTTAAAAAAATAATTTGAGGATCTAGTTGGTTTATGTTTTAATTAAGCAATATGATACGACATGTAATTTAAAACAATATGTAGAATTCCACCCGATAAAGTTTTTACAGCTGGATTTAACAGATCAGTACTCAAATTATGGCTAATTTCACAGTAGGAGTTAGATTAAAGATAACATAAGTGTGTATTATTATAATTCTTCATTGTAGCTTATTTTATATGAGATTGACTGTACCGGTGTATTCTGCAGAACAAGGATGAAACCAGGTATAGCAAGTATTTGTCAGCTATTAAAAGTTTTCATTGTGAGTATCAAGTGACTCAAACACTCCTTGTACAAGCTGATCAAGCAGTATTTCATCATCTTACTTTCTTTATCATGAAAAATTTCCTCCTTCTTTGGAAATGTTATACATTCAGGCTTATTAATGTCTTCTATTAAGAGGCATCTAATATACATAAGCCCAAGATTTTGTTTTTTCAGACAATTTAAAATGAAAGCTATATCGTAGAAAGATACTCAGCTGAGGATACAATGCATTATAATTCTTATCAATAAAAACAAAGTATATATAATTACAAACACCATGTTGAAATTTAGTTGTGCTCTAAGCAGGTAGCTTGCTTTGATCAGAAGTTAATATTTTACTGCAATAATGTGATTTATAAATAGGATACATTTTAAATGTACTTTACTCGTATGTATATGTTCTGTTAATCCACAAATTAGTGAAGTTTAAGGTCTTCTTCTGTACCGTAGAAATTTTATTAAAGCTTTGTCTTCTTACCTGTATTTAGTGTTGTCTCTCTTAACAACTACATATGAACTGGATAGGTTGACATCATGAATCCGCACTCTACTCTGTAGAGTCTTGTAACATTATTTGTACATTACTAGGAAGGTTGACGTATCTTCCTCGGGGATCAATACGATAGATCTAACACTCCTCAGTAGTGTCTTGTAACATTATTTGTACATTAATAGAAAAGTTAAGGTACCTCCAACAGGGATCAATATGATAGATCTAACACTCCTCAGTAGTGTCTTGTAACATTATTTTTACATTACTAGAAAAGTTAAGGTACCTCCACCAGGGATCAATACGATAGATCTAACTCTCCTCAGTAGTGTCTTGTAACATTATTTGTACATTACTAGAAAAGTTAGGGTACCTCCACCAGGGATCAATATTATAGATCTAACACTCCTCAGTAGTGTCTTGTAACATTATTTGTACATTACTAGAAAAGTTA
>NW_013671909.1:36366-45610 GCF_000517525.1 Limulus polyphemus | reverse complement strand
TCTCCCTCTCACCATATTCTCCAGGTATGGCACCATCAGATTACCATCTTATGAAGTTGGGTTGGAAAGTTCTCTCCCACCCATAATATTCTCCAGGTATGGCACCATCAGATTACCATCTTATGAAGTTGGGTTGGAAAGTTCTCCCCCACCCACCATATTCTCCAGATATGGCACCATCAGATTACCATCTTATGAAGTTGGGTTGGAAAGTTCTCCCCCACCCACCATATTCTACAGATATGGCACCATCAGATTACCATCTTCTTAGTTCACTGCAACACCATCTCAATTGGAAAGCGTATGCAAATGTGGAAGGTGTTAAAGAGAACATCAAAATTTTTTTTGCCTCAAAGCCAAGTGATTTCTTTAATCAGGGCATTAATAACCTGACTGTAATAGGAAAAGCATCATCGATAAGAATGAAGACTATTTCATTTAATAAATGTTTTGTTTTGATATACAAGTTGTTTGGGTTTTTTTCATCTACAAAAAGCGACATTAACTTCTTGATGACCTAATATATATATACAAAACTGTTTAAATATGACCCAGTCAAATATTTTACCTTTTGAAACCTCAGCAATTCATCATACAGATTCTTTTCATCTCTGTCCTGTTAGTCAACCATTGTAACATCATACAGATTTGTTAAATCTGTCCTGTTAGCCAACCCTGCAGGTGTTGTAACATCATACAGATTCTTCTAATTTCTGTCCTGTTAGCCAACCCTGCAGGTGTTGTAACATCATATAGATTTTTCTCATTTCTGTCCTGTTAGTCAACCATTGTAACATCATACAGATTCTTCTAATCTCTGTCCTGTTAGTCAACCCTGCAGGTGTTGTAACATCATACAGGCTCTTCTAATCTATGTCCTGTTAGTCAACCCTGCAGGTGTTGTAACATCATACAGGCTCTTCTAATCTCTATCCTGTTAGTCAACTGTTGTAACATCATACAGGCTCTTCTAATCTCTGTCCTGTTAGTCAACCCTGCACGTGTTGTAATATGATGGATAATTAAAGAAATCTGTGTCCTCACCACTCTATAATTATTACTTCATACCAACTCCCTAAAAAAATTGTTTTATGACAAATGGAAAGGTTAAAACATTTTCAAGGAACCTCTATAAACATGTTTTTTGTTGGCAATAACAAATCACCCCTATTACTGATGAGACATTTTGAGCAATAAAACTAGAAAGAAATGACCTTTACTCCAGGAAAATAAAAGGATTTTGAGCTGTCCTTTCATCAGGGATAGTAGTACGAGAACCATTTGATGTATTGCTACACAAGTATACCATATTGTGTACTACCTTATTTCTTTGTCATAGTTTACGTTATATAATATTGGCTATTATAGGTGTGTTTTCCAGAATGAGGATGAAACCAGGTTCAGTAAGTGTGTCAGATATTAAACAAGTTTTGATCAATTTAATAAGTGACCCAAACACTTCTTATACAAGCTGGTTAAGCAGTATTTCATGGTCTCACTCACTGTACTGTCAGGGGGTTTCAAAACCAATATCAGTCCTTACTAACACAACCCACTAGTTCAAAGCAACAGTGTCCATATACCAACTCTCAAACAGTGCTTATAGTACCAGTCCTGATGAAATTGTAATGGCAAAATTTTGGCTGAGACAAAGTTATTTGTTTTCTGAATTTATTGTCAAAATCCCTTCAGTATTTACTACCAATTTTGAAAAACAGCAAAATGAGACCATTTTTAGTTTGTGTGTGTGACTAAGTCATTCAGTATTTTAAAATTTTTATCTTATACTACATGAGAGAGTTCGTGGCTTCAGTCTTATATTTTTCTTTCAATAATTCATACTTTTATTTAAAGGCTTTTCTGTAAGAGAAAACAAAAGTTAAGCTCTCTCTGTGGATGTGCTCCTCCACAGTTTTAATTAACAAATACAGAAGTGGGAGAGATACTTGCTAGAATTAAGTATAATGTACAATTTTCAATAGGGGTGGGGGTGGTAGACATGATAAAAAAAACCTTTCATGCAAAATCAATCAGTTGAAGTCCAACCTATTGAACTAAAGTCGTTCTTTCATATTTACACATGCTTTATAAAGTTTTGTACCTGCATTTACACCCTTACTAACATAAAACTGTTTCAAAACAGCAGTGTGCATATATAAACACTACTAATTCAAATCACTGCATCTATTGGCCCTTGATAATACAAACCACTGTTTCAAAACAGCAGTGTGCATATATATAAACACTACTAATTCAAACCACTGCATCTATTGTCCCTTACTAATACAAACCACTGTTTCAAAACAGCAGTGTGCATATATCAACACTACTAAATCAAGCCACCGCATCTATTGTCCCTTACTAACACAAACCACTGTTTCAAAACAGCAGTGTGCATGTATCAACACTACTAATTCAAACCACTGCATCTATTGTCCCTTACTAACACAAACCACTGTTTTAAAACAGCAGTGTGCATGTATCAACACTACTAAATCAAGCCACCGCATCTATTGTCCCTTACTAACACAAACCACTGTTTTAAAACAGCAGTGTGCATGTATCAACACTACTAAATCAAGCCACCACATCTATTGTCCCTTAATAACACAAACCCACTGTTTTAAAACAGCAGTGTGCATCTATTGTCCCTTACTAACACAAACTCACTGTTTCAAAACCAACAGTTGTCACACTGTGGTTTTGGAGTCTCATTAAATAACGAAACAAGCCATACACTGCTAACATGTATTATTTGATGGTACCTAGAACAGACAATAATAGGCACTATGTAGTGTTCTAACTAACATAACACTTCTCAGGAGCTTTATCACACAGTTTTAGAAATTTTTATTTCATTCTCTAATAATATAAAAAAACTTATACGTCTCTGTAATCTGTACTTTGAAAAATTATTTTTAACTGGGTAATTGTAGTTAAAACTACAATTATTACCAATAATCAACATTTTATACCTGCACACCAGCTAACTAGAATCTTTAGAAGGAGAGACTGGTGAGAAACAGGTTTTCTTTCAGTGACAGGAGAATTAATCTGATAAAAAACTTTGCTCTGAACAGGAGCTGAGGAATTATAGTAATAACGATAATGAGAAAACAGTTCATTTCTAGGAAAGGTTTTTCTTTAATGTCACATGACATTATAGATTAAGACAGGTCATATTCTCAATCAAAATAAACAAACCTACACAAAACACCCCTATACTGGCTATCAACCCACAAACTTTGCTTCTAATCTGTTTCTTCTATACAAGACATTTCATTAATACAGTTTTGAGGGAATCATTCAATTTCTTAAAAACAAGTAACACAGCTTTCATGACTTCTTCTTAAGTTGCATTCTCCATTTTGTCTCTATAAAATGGTTCCAATTTCATACAAGAATAGATTAAGAAGTATTAATGTCTACTGGAAATTTGTGTAGCAATCTGAATTAACGAGGTTTTGTTGACAACTTAAATGCCCAATTTGAACACCAAACATGGTTTCTAGGAAGCAGTAAGGTTGTGGGTAAGTAAAGACAAACATAAATAAATCTGTAAACAAATACATACACATTTAAATTTACAAATTTTGCAGCTGAAAATTAAAAATGAAATTTGAATATTTCATTTACTATACAAATGTGACCACTTTACTGGAAACAAAACTTCATTCACTTCCAAAATGTTTAATTTAATAATCTTTATCACATTCAAACCCTTCACTGCATGAGCAATAGACCTCGTTAAATAAGTATAAATCTTCTTGTATAACGACTCCGTGACGGAGACAATTTACGTGTTATTCCTAAAGCATGGCAACATTTCTACCTTATATTTACAGGACAATTTTTGTCATCTTAATAAAAAAAAAGTCAATAACACTTACATCGGAGATCAATTATGTACAAGTATACCATGAACATGAGGTAACTATGTACTACTTCATAACATAAGAACAAGAGAAAATTATCAAAATTCATACTTCATGATATATCACTAGATGTTTGTTTGTAATAAACTCCAGTAATCGTGCCTCAGGATCAATATTAACTACATAACTACTTGATGATATATCACTAGATGTTTGTAATAAACTACAGTAATCGTGCCTCAGGATCAATATTAACCACGTAACTGCATGATTAGGTAACAAATTGCAATGATGATACAGATGATACAAATATTGATGTTAACCTCCAGAAGCTAAAAGTACTGTCCAACATCAACAACCAAAATGACACAAGTAATGGAGACATCAACAGCCAGAAACTACATGTACTGCCCAACATAAAAAAACACAAATAATGGGAACATCAGCAACCAAAAGACACAAGTACTGTCCAATATCAGCAACCAAAAGACACAAGTACTGTCCAACATCAACAACCAAATGACATGAGTAATGGAAATATTAATAACCAAAATGACATAAGTAAATGAAACATCAACAACCAAATGACACAAATACTGTCCAACGTCAACAACCAGGAGCTACAAGTTCTGTCCAACATCAAAAACCAAATGACAAAAGTAATGGGAACATCAACAGCCAGAAACTACAAGTTCTGTCCAACATCAGCAACCAAAAGACACAAGTACTGTCCAACATCAACAACCAAATGACATGAGTAACGGGAACATCAACAACCAAAATGACATGAGTAACAGGAACATCAACAACCAGGAGCTACAAGTACTGTCCAACATCAACAACCAAAAAATATAAGTAATGGGAACATCAATAACCAGAAGCTACAAGTACTGTCCAACATCAATAACCAAAATGACACAAGTAATGGAAACATCAACAACCAGAAGCTACAAATAATGTCCAACATCAACAACCAAATGACAAGTAATGGGAGCATCAACAACCAGAAGCTACGAGTAATGGGAACATCAACAACCAAATGACATGAGTAATGGGAACATCAACAACCAGGAGCTACAAGTACTGTCCAACATCAATAACCAAAATGACACAAGTAATGGAAACATCAACAACCAAAATGACAAAAGTAATGGAAACATCAACAACCAGAAGCTACAAGTAATGTCCAACATCAACAACTAAATGACACATAATGGGAGCATCAAAAACCAGAAGCTACAAGTAATGTCCAACATCAACAACTAAATGACACATAATGGGAGCATCAAAAACCAGAAGCTACAAGTAATGGGAACATCAACAACCAAAATAACACAAGTAATGGGAACATCAACAACCAAAATAACACAAGTAATGGGAACATCAACAACCAAAATAACACAAGTAATGGGAACATCAACAACCAAAAGACATAAGTAATGAGAACATCAACAACCAGAAGCTACAAGTACTGTCCAAGTCTTATCATAATTACTGTTAATATAAGTTACCAGCACAGTTGCCAACAGTGACTAGGCTATCAGTTATACTCAAAACTTCTCAGTGCTATTGGTGTGGGTGACAGTAAAACATTACTACTGCTAAAATAAGTAATTAAAATTGATCATTTTTTGTTAATGATAATGGCTTAATGTTACCAATCTTAATGTAAGCTACAAAAATGAACAAATTTGGTAAACACAAGTTGTCATTGTTAAGATCAATAGTTATTAGTAATAACTGATCACAGGCTAACAGTAGTGTCAAGGTCAGTAAACAAAAGTTGTCATTGTTGATATCAATAGTTAGTAGTAATAACTGTCCACATAGTGTCATGATCAGTATACAAAAGTTGTTGTTAGCAAGTGACTAAAACACTATCATCAGATATTAGAAGCTAATGATGTCAAAAAACTAAAAATACTCAGAGTTGATAAACAGTTTAAGTAGTAATTGATCAGACGCTAACAGCAGAGTCAAGATCAGTGACTAAACATTACTGTTGATAAACAATTTAAGTAGTAACTGACCAGAAGCTAACAGTGTAGTCAAGGTCAGTGACCAAATGTCACTGTTGATGCCAACAGTTTAAGTAGTAATTGACCAGAAGCTAACACCAGTGACCAAAAGTTCTGTGTTTATTCCAACATTTATCAATAGTAGATGACCTCAAACCAAAAAACATTCTCAAAGAAAACCACTGAGCAAGAACTATAGCAATGGACACTACAAGCACCATAAATTAATAAACACAGGGACAAAATTCATCAGGACTGTTACAATGGATAAGATTAACCATTACAACTGGACAGCAGAAACAATTTAACACTTAATAAATACATCAGTACTGGTTTAGAAGAGCTCATGACTACAAAATACATAAAACTATAAGTTATAGTGAGTTATATTACTTTAGCTGATAATGTTTTAGCCAACATTTCAGTGTTTTGTACTTGTGTTGAGCTTACTGTCTTATTAAAATAAACTCACCTACACATAATAGAATCTTGAATATATTTGATGAGGAAACTCAAGTATTTCTCAAAACTTCAGTTTTTCTCACGCAAATGAAAATAAATCCTATACCAAGACCTTTCACTCGTTCAACATTTTTTACCTAATTGGTAAAACCTGACTTCCTCAACTGGTAAAAACTACAAGTGAGAAAGCTTTGCTGAAGAAGTGAAACACCTTGGTATAGAATTTAAGAAAAAAAGCAAAGACAACTGTATATTTGACCAAAACCTCCTTCATTAACGACCATGGTTTCACCAATAAAGCCTTTACTGGGAAAACCATGGTCATTAATAAGTGAAGTTTTTGTGAAACGTACAATTGTCTTCATTTTGTTCCTCAATTCTATAATAATGGAGTTTTACCAAATACTGACAGTTTCAAGTAACAATTATCTTTTCTGTCTGGTTGCCCGAGGAAGCTGAAGTTTTAGAGAAATTGATAAAATCTTCCTCTTAACAGGACTTATAGTTCTAGCATCTCTTCAAGTCTTTAGTCATACATTCCTCCGAGGGTCAAACAACAGCTGAATCACACGTTCTGCTCCGTATATCGTGGATTTGCCAGAACATTACCAAATTAAAATAAATACTTTGAAACTTAATTTAGAACGATGTGACATAAACACACACAAAATAATATCACACACAGTGTCATACACTTTATCCCAGACATTTTGCAACACAAAATATGATAATATCCACTTTGGAAGTAAAAAAATATAGAGTACAAACAAAAAAGAACCAATTTCTCCAGAACTACTCTCTGACTTCATTTCAAGGAAGAAAGACAATAGAAATTTGAGAAGTTGTACAGGAAGACCTAAACACAGCAATGAAATTCTTTTGAAATCAATCAGTTAATCATGTTATTGACAATAATATAGAATTATTCTTTCTATGTTGAAAATCTGAAGATATATATATACTGTTAGATATATACAAAAATATATTTACAACATACTCAAACACTACATTTGTTGAGTAGACTTAAATATTTCTCACTTATTTTTCAGTTTGAAACTCTTTTTAACCATTCCAATATAAAGCTAAGAGTGTGTGACAACGAGAATCATGATGCATCTTTAAGTTTAGAGAGTCCAGCTTGTACGTAACGGACTAAGTCCGAGAGAGGGGTGTCTAATGATATACTATCACAACTTGAATCCAAAGCAGCAAAAAAATCTGGAAGATTGAAAATGAAGTATAAGTACATTTTTTTTTTCCTTACAGAACAGGTAAAGACATAGTTTCTGTATTTTAAAGAACATATATTTATACATATAGAATACTAAAGTTAGAAAAAATTGTAAAATCTACATTCACAATGTTAGGAAAATGTGTAGATTAAAAACAATTAAATACAAAAATATTCAACCCTATTTTGAGTTGTTGTTATTTCTAAGAGACTGGTTTTTATTATTATTATTGAAACAGTTGTAGGTTTAGTGAATATGGAAATAAAAACATAAAAAAAACTTATTGTACAATTTACATTATATGTCAAAAATGTAAGTCAGAGTTGGATAACAATAGGAAAATTTACATCATGTACTGAATACTGAATGTAATAAACTGTAAAAATTACATTATATCTCAAAAATGTAAGTCAGAGTAGGATAACATTAGGAAAATTTACATTATGTAATAAACTGTAAAAATTACATTATATGTCAAAAATGTAAGTCAGAGTAGGATAACATTAGGAAAATTTACATTATGTACTGAATACTGAATGTAATAAACTGTAAAAATCACTTTAGAGTGATACTTTAAAATTCCTGTTTCCTACTGTCTTGTTTCACAAACCATCACTTTAGAGTGATTCTTAAAAACTCCTGTTTCCTACTGTCTTGTTTCACAAACCATCACTTTAGAGTGATACTTTAAAATTCCTGTTTCCTACTGTCTTGTTTCACAAACCATCACTTTAGTGATACTTCAAAACTCCCGTTTCCTACTGTCTTGTTTCACAAACCATCACTTTAGAGTGATTCTTAAAAACTCCTGTTTCCTACTGTCTTGTTTCACAAACCATCACTTTAGTGATACTTCAAAATTCCTGTTTCCTACTGTCGTCTCACAAACCATCACTTTAGTGATACTTTAAAATTCCTGTTTCCTACTGTCTTGTTTCACAAACCATCACTTTAGTGATACTTAAAAACTCCTGTTTCCTACTGTCTTGTTTCACAAACCATCACTTTAGAGTGATACTTAAAAATTCCTGTTTCCTACTGTCGTCTCATAAACCTTCACTTGAGAGTGATACTTTAAAATTCCTGTTTCCTACTGTCTTGTTTTACAAACCATCACTTTAGAGTGATTCTTAAAAACTCCTGTTTCCTACTGTCTTGTTTTACAAACCATCACTTTAGAGTGATACTTCAAAATTCCTGTTTCCTACCGTCGTCTCACAAACCATCACTTTAGTGATACTTCAAAATTCCTGTTTCCTACTGTCGTCTCACAAACCATCACTTGAGAGTGATACTTAAAAATTCCTGTTTCCTACTGTCGTCTCACAAACCATCACTTGAGAGTGATACTTAAAAATTCCTGTTTCCTACTGTCGTCTCACAAACCATCACTTGAGAGTGATACTTAAAAATTCCTGTTTCCTACTGTCTTGTTTCACAAACCATCACTTGAGAGTGATACTTAAAAATTCCTGTTTCCTACTGTCGTCTCACAAACCATCACTTGAGAGTGATACTTAAAAATTCCTGTTTCCTACTGTCTTGTTTCACAAACCATCTACTTGAGAGTGATACTTAAAATTACCTTGTTTCCTTACTGTACGTTCTTCAACAAACCATCCTACTTTCGAGAGTTCGATTACTTAAAATACCTTGT
>NW_013671909.1:34590-36211 GCF_000517525.1 Limulus polyphemus | reverse complement strand
TACTAAACCATCTACTTTAGAGTGATACTTTAAAACTTCCTTCGTTTCCTACCTGTCGTCTCACAAACCATCACTTTAGTGATACTTAAAATTCCTGTTTCCTACTGTCGTCTCACAAACCATCACTTGAGAGTGATACTTAAAATTCCTGTTTCCTACTGTCGTCTCACAAACCATCACTTGAGAGTGATACTTGAAAACTTTTATTCTTTACTCATTTGTTTCATAACTATTAATTTTTCCATCAACACCTACCTTGTGAGTTACAGTGGACAATAAGATAATGTGCCTGTTCCCACAGTTCATGACACATGTGAAGATTTGTCAGATGCGTGTTTTGTTTCTGTAGCAAAATGTACAAGTGCTGGGGAACGCTGACAGAAGTCAAACTACTGCCAGAAGGCCGTGAAGGACCAGCATGGCTCGACACTGACAATGGTGTAGCAACTGCACTAACTGAGCGAGTTTGGGACCCAGCAGCTCCAACACAGTTCACTTCACAACTGATGTAGCCACTGCTCTGAGAACCGACTGAGGCTACACTCCCAGCAGGCGAAGGGGTCGGGGAACGAGGTGAAGCGATCCCATCTTTCGCAGTTCCATTGCAGCTTCTCGGCTGTACTGGAGAAGGCTGAGAGAAATGACAATTGGGATTTGGCGTGTGGTTGCTTGAAGGTAAAGGAGACTGATGCGAAGAAAAACGACCTGTATTAGTCTACACAAAGAACAAATCACAAAAATTTAGCAATGCTTCGTATGTCTCTACCATCCACCATAAATACAGAAAATTATTTACACTAATTTAAAAGAAACTCAGCATCTGTTGTATTTAAAATACATGGTAATGATTAATTTATGTACAATATAAATACAGATATATATCTTTAATGTTGTGATTTTTGTAAAATGTGTAATGATTTTATCACATTTTTTTGTAGCTTACTGTTTGGTTATCACATCTGTGCATTATTTGATTGCTACTCTTTTATTAATATTTCAGAATTTCATGCTGTCTGAAGGCAAAACAAACACATATAAAGCAAATTGAGGGTTTCTTTCTCAACAGAAATCACTGCCTGAATCTCATGTGGAATACTTTATTTCAAGCTTTTGGACAAACTCAGAGAATACTGAATTTGATGTGTCTTCAAGTACTTTGGTTTCCATTAGGTAGTTCCACACACACTCAACAATATTAATGTCTGGAGACCACACTAAGCAACTAAAGGTTTCATCTGTCAAGATAATGTTTTACTGTGTTCTCTCACTAAACAACGTCCAGAAGGAACAGCATGCACGTGCTTGTATTGGACACAATCCACATCTCTATCAATATTAAACTTTAACTCATCAAACCAAAATACCCTTCTCCACAGTTTGTATTCTGTACTATCTGGTGTCACACACCATTATTCACAGTTTGTATTCTGTACCATCTGGTGTCACACACCATTATTCACAGTTTGTATTCTGTACTATCTGGTGTCACACACCATTATTCACAGTTTGTATTCTGTACTATCTGGTGTCACACACCATTATTCACAGTTTGTATTCTGTACTATCTGGTGTCACACACCATTATTCACAGTTTGTATTCTGTACTATCTGGTGTCACACA